>NC_091352.1:4088958-4161458 GCF_038502225.1 Cherax quadricarinatus | reverse complement strand
AATATTTACACCACACATTGCCCTTAAACAGGACATCTCCACTGCCTCCAACCGTCTCCTCGCTGCTGCATTTATATATGCATTTATATATATATATATATATATATATATATATATATATATATATATATAAATATATATATATATATATATATATATACATTATATATATATATATATATATATATATATATATATATATATATATATATATATATATATATATATTACCAAGAGGATGAGAGGACAAGCAGCTGGGGTGAGCCAGTGAATGCTGACCAGTGAACGGGTCACCATCCTATTAAGAGCCGTGTCAGGATTCACTCTCATGTTTCCTAACGAACGAAAACAAGAGGATTCATGGTATATACACCGAGAAGTGTATACATGTATAAACCATGAGGTACTTTTATACACCGAGAGGTGTTTATATACACTGAGAGGTGTACATATACACTGAGAAGTGCTTATATACACCGAGAAGTATTTTTCTTAAGTGAAAATACACGTAAAGGTTCATCTCCATATATATCCAGTGGCCACTTTATCAAGTACATCTTTTTAGTACTAGGTAGGGCTCCCCCTTTACCCAACAGAACAACCTGAATTCTTCGTGGTATGGCTTCAACAAGGTGCTAGGAACATTCCTCCGAGATCCTGGTCCATGTTGTCATGATTGCATCACGCACTTACTGATGATTTGTCGTCTGCACATTTATACTGCCAATCTCTCTTTCCACCACATCCCAGAGGTTTACGCCAAATTCTGGCCCTACCATCTGCAATTCGGAGCAGAAATCGGGATTCGTCAGATCAGGCAATGTTTTACTAATCTTCAACTGTCCAGTTTTGGTGAGCTTGTGCCCTCTGTAGCCTCAGTTTCCTGTTCTTAGGTGACGAGTGGAATACGGTGTGGTGTTCTGCTGCTGTTACCCATCCATTTCAAGGTTCGACGTGTTGTGCATTCAGAGATGCTCTCCTGCATACCACTGTTGTAACGTGGGATTGAGTTACTATCAGCTTGAACCAGTCTCGCCATTCTCCTCGGACATCACTCGTTATCAAAGCGTTTTCGCCCACAGAACTGCCGCTCACTGCGTTTTTCGCATTAAATTTGGTAAATCTAGAGACTTGGGCGTGAAAATCCCACGAGATCAGCAGTTTCTGAGATACTCAAACTACCCCGTCGAGAATCAACAATCATTCCACTGTCAAAGTTACTTAGATCACATTTCCCCATACTGATGTTAGATCTGAACAACTGACCTTCTTGACCATGTTTACATGCTTTAAGAGGCACCGAGATGTTGTCACGTTATTATCTGATTAGATATTTGCATTAATGAGCAGGTGTACCTAATAAAGTGACCACTGAGTGTTTATAGGCAGAGTATGTGTATCTGTGTAAGTCCAGAGATGTGTATTAGTATAAGGAATATATATATATATATATATATATATATATATATATATATATATATATATATATATATGTGTGTGTGTGTGTGTGTGTGTGTGTGTGTGTGTGTGTGTGTCTACAGTGAGCGTTTACTCCATAAGGGATTAAAGTATTCTCGACTGGCGTACGTGTAAGCGTCTTGCATCTTCAATGACCCTCATGCAGCTGATAGGCTCTGAGCCTAACAAACCAACTAGATTGAAGTGGAAGTATTTTGGTCTTCTGGAAAACCAAGATTGCCTTCTCACAGGAGTTTTGATCAAGCAGCCAGGGGACGTATACTAAGGTTACTCTCACATACTGATGATGCCACTGTCCTTGTAAGCAAGTACTTGCGGGGCAGAAGATGGCTCACATACTAATTAATAACAAATGACATCATGCCAGCTTGGCTACGAAACTATATCGTAATCTAATTATTAGGTGGTAGGATGTCATATTTTATTTATATACACTTAGATCATCGTCATAGCATCATTCTTCACGTGCATAAGTCAGTGTATATACACTGCAAGATGTGTATCTGTGTATTATATACACTTGATGCTGGTGAGGTGCTGTCGATCCAAGGAATTAGACCTGTCCCCTCTTTCAATGGACCGAAATTAACTGCCCCTCATCCTCAAGACACTGTAGCAGGCCTGGGAGCCCATGCTAGGCAAGTCCAACTATACGAGACATATACTTTATTCCGTACGAAAGTAAAAGACTGGGCAGGCGATGCAAAATGCCCCCAATTAAAGGTAGGGGCGCCATTGGTACACTAATGGAAAACACCATAAGTGTCCGGGACCCAAGACTGTTCAACAGCCTCCCATCAAGCATTAGGGGAATTACCAATAAACCCCTGGCTGCCTTCAAGAGGGAGCTGGACAGATACCTAAAGTCAGTGCCGGATCAGCCGGGCTGTGGTTCGTACGTTGGACTGCGTGCGGCCAGCAGTAACAGCCTAATTGATCAGGCCCTGATCCATCGGGAGGTCTGGTCATGGACCGGGCCGCGGGGGCGTTGATCACCGGAATAACCTCCAGGTATATATATATATATATATATATATATATATATATATATATATATATATATATATATATATATATATATATATATATATATATATATATATATATATATATATATATATATATATATATATATATATATATATATATATATATATATATATATATATATATATATATATATATATATATATATATATATATATATATATACTTTGAAAGCTACACATATTTTGGTATATACGGGCTACTTTGTGCTTCGTGTGACTTCGGAAGATTCTTTTTAAATATGAAATATAAAGAAAGTATTCCGTATGTAATAAAGGTCTAACATAGTCGAAGTTTGATCATCAACAGAGTGGCATCCTCTTCCTTTGATCGTAGATCTCAGAAACTACCAAACTCACTCTGATCATAAACCAGAGATGTCTGATCATAGATCAGGTAAACATTCCCTGACGAACGAATTAACAACACAGGGTAGTACTGTGGGCAGTACCCCATGCATGCCTTCCCTGCCCGACACCAAGGCTAAGTGTAGCCCAAGGCTGTGCCTTCCCTCTCGTTTGTGTTTGTGTTTGTATTTCTCACATACGTTCATATCTGCACAAGTGTGCTTTTGTGAAAGTGTTATTTCATGTAGGCGTTTAGCCCGTGACTTCTTTCTTATATATGTACGCGTATTTTCACATCAAAAACACGTGATAACGTAATATGCAGTTTGACCACAAAATATAATCCTCATGTGAGTTTATGTACACTAGTATGGTGTGCTTCGTATGTACACGAGTATATGTACTGCGTATGTACACGAGTATATGTACTGCGTATGTACACGAGTATATGTACTGCGTATGTACATTAGGCAGTGCGGGAGGAGGGGGCATGAGATGGTCACCCTCCAAAAAGCCTTCTTCGTTTTTTATGGCCTTCGTCTTCCCAGAGACATTAGCTCAGTTTACCTTGAACTCCCGGGTGTACCATCATGCTACACCTTATTTGCTTCAGAGTTTTACAATACATTCTTGTAAAGAACAAAACAGGCACAATACCGTGACTGGAACAATACGCAAATAACCCGCACATAGGAGAGAGAGACGCTCACCACGATGTTTTGGTATAGTGCGACAGCCAAGCCAATTATACCACCAATAGTGTGGCAACTATTTGGACAGCATTGTACTGGTCTTGCAGAGTGACATGTTCACTCACAGCATGAGTGGAGCTGCCCAATCCTACCTCTATGTATATAACTTTATGTTTACCCAACAAGATTAGTGGCGATATACCAGTAAACTAACTCTCGCTTCAAAATCTAAAGAACATAAGAAAGGAGGAACACTGCAGCAGGCCTGCTGGCCCATACTAGGCAGGTGTCCCTCACAATCCATCCCACTAACAAATCTATAAACAGTAGCAACTACTTCCTCACAATGAATAATAATTCACTGAGATTTACAAAATTAATCACATGCATGAGGGAGTTCATGTGTAAATACACACATGCTTGCCAAACACTTACTCAGGTGTGACAGATGTGTGTGCTTACCTTCGTGATTTGTTGACACACACACACACACACACACACACACACACACACACACACACACACACACACACACACACACACACACACACACACACACACACACACACACGCATTTCCTGATGCACTGATTGCTTTGTATATGACAGTCGGATTTGAGGAAAGGGATGGGTAGCTGTAATTCCTCGGATCAAGAGCCCTTCACCAGTATCAAGGCACCCTTCCGTTAAGGAATGATAGGTAAAAAGTTGGTAATTACGAGTGTATGTCTTGTAATAATGTACCTGGAGCATACAATACAGGGTTAATCAGATCAGGGAATTATAACAAAGACAATGTTAATGTCTGTGTAACATTAAAATATAATGTATAATGAAAATATCAGTTTATTAAAGAATATGTCAGTCATGATGAATGGTTTGAAAAACCGACAAGTTGAAGATTGAGACACTTATGCAGCATATGGGAATCTTTATTCAGGAAACGTTTCGCCACACAGTGGCTTCATCAGTCCAATACAAAGAGGAAGGCGTATGGAGAGGAGGAGTATGAGGTAATCAGTCCCTCAGCCTGGAGTCGATGTGTTCAGTCCATCAATCTTGTAGAATGTAGAGCATAGGGCCGTAGACGTGGCTTATATACTGTAGTGAGGTGAGGTGAAGCAGGCGGAGGCGGGGTCATAGTGGTACCATCCACTAGTCGAAGTAGGTCTTCGTCCAAAGGTTGAACAAGTGTTGAAGAATTCTTTGTAACAAGATCTCATGATGCTGCAGTGTCTGACAGTTGTGATGAATGGTTTGAAAAACCGACAGTAAATAAGCCACGTCTACGGCCCTATGCTGTACATTCTACAAGATTAATGGACTGAACACATCGACTCCAGGCTGAGGGACTGATTACCTCATACTCCTCCTCTCCTTACGCCTTCCTCTTTGTATTGGACTGATGAAGCAACTGTGTAGCGAAACGTTTCCTGAATAAAGATTCCCATATGCTGCATAAGTGTCTCAATCTTCAATATGTCAGTCACATGAGTATATCAGTCACATAAGTATATCAATTTACCTGGAGAGGGTCAACGTGGTATTTATTTTATTTTAGTCAATTAGGACACCTTATATTTTTATATAACGAGAATATATACATATAGAGATGTATATTTCTCAGTGTATATACACCAAGAGATATATATCTCCCAGCACACATATATACTATTAGGAACATGTCATCTAGATAGGGATAATTCAATCATAACGAAACCTGCAGTCAATAAAACTGTATATTTTGTCAGCAAATAATAAAATATATAAATAATGATAATTTTAAATAAAAACATGATTTAAAATGGCACAATATAAAATTAATTAAATAAAAATTAACTTGATTTCCAAATACTGTGAATATAAGTGTATAGTAATGTACACTCTGAGACTCAGTCACTGGATATGTAAGGACCAATGGACATAAGTCACTGAAGGATACCATGCCTAACCCTTCTAGGGTAGGGTAGGTGCCTGAGTCGGAGTTTGTAGCTCACAAGACTGTCATTCCCATTTGCCCCCTTGGGGTGGGGATGGCAGACCAGAGAGGCCTAGCTTGTGGCTAGGCCTGGGGACAGTTGGTCCCAAAGATGAGGAGGTACTTGTGCCTCCTCCCATGGGAGACTTAGGTCTCAGACACTCCCTAAAGAGGGAGCCAAGGCCGGGCCACCACTTGGAAAAGGCCCGGGCCGGGAGAATACCGGCGAATCTTTAATAATAATAAGTCACTGAAAGTATTAAGAAATGGTTATAATTGACCATAATTTTTAAAGGGGTGGACCGGTAAACCAGCGGGAGGCCTCGGTCAGATGACCAAAAAGTTCCAACGGAGGGTGATCATCTAAGACCCACATCAGGAAACACTTGTCCTGTTTCCTGACGAACCTTACCTAACCTAACCCAAAGTCACTGACTTTTTTGGGGTATCCTAAGTAATTTACATGTATGTTGCTATGTATGGTTTATGTAGCTGTATTTATGTGTACCTGTATCTGAATAAACTTATATCCCGTAACGGAGGTGTGTGTGTGTGTGTGTGTGTGTGTGTGTTTATATATGCTGAGAATATACCTTAAACCACATTTTAGGAATTACTCTTGACTGACGATGATATGATTTGTTCGGTCTTTTAACCCGGTGGGTTAGCCACCCAGGATAACCTAGAAAGCCCGTGTCTTCGAGGATTGTCTGTCTTATATCTTTTTATCTTGTCCCCAGGATGGGACCCACAATAGTCACCTAACACCCAGGTACCTACTTACTGCTAAGTGAGCAGATACAGCGGATGTAAGGAAACATGCCCATCTGTGCCGGAGATCGAACCAAGGTCACTCTGTATGGCCGGTGAATGCGTTGCAACCGAGCCACGGTGAACAATTGACATGCATCCTAATGACTCTCATGTAGTCGATAGACCTTAAACCTCCATTAGCCGACTAACAATAAGACTGCATTGTATATACTACGATTTCGTAGTGTATATACACTAGGAGTTTGCAGTGCACACACACACACACACACACACACACACACACACACAGTTACAGTATTAGAACAGAAGTTGAAGGTTTGGTACACAAATGCAGATGGATTAACTAATAAACATGAGGAATGGCAAGAAAGAATCAATGAGAAGTCCCCAGACATCATAGCAGTTACAGAAACAAAACTCATGGAGACAATAACAGATGCAATCTTCCCACCAGGATACCAGATCACGAGGAAAGATAGAAGGGGCAGGGGGGGAGGTGGTGTTGCTCTGCTCGTAAAAAACAGATGGAAATTCGAGAAAATGGAAGGAATAGATGAGACGGGAGAAAGAGACTACATAGCAGGTACACTTCAGTCTGGGGAACACAAAGTGGTCATTGCAGTGATGTATAATCCACCACAGAACTGCAGGAGGCCAAGAGAGGAATATGAAGAGAGCACCAGAGCAATGGTGGACACACTTGCTGAGGTGGCAAGAAGAGCTCACTCCAGCAGAGCAAAGTTGCTGGTTATGGGGGATTTCAACCACAGGGAGATTGACTGGGAAAACCTGGAGCCACATGGGGGTCCCGAAACATGGAGAGCCAGGATGTTGGACGTGGTGCTGGAAAACCTCATGCACCAACATGTTAAGGACACTACCAGAGTGAGAGGGGAGGATGAACCAGCAAGATTGGACCTTGTGTTCACCCTGGGCAGCTCAGATATTGAGGACATCAAGTATGAGAGTCCCCTAGGAGCTAGCGACCACGTGGTTCTGTGCTTTGAATACATAGTAGAGCTGCAAGTGGAGAGAATAACAGGAGTTGAATGGGAAAAGCCTGACTATAAAAGAGGGGACTACACAGGGTTGAAGAACTTCCTGCGGGAGGTCCAGTGGGACAGAGAACTGGCAGGAAAGCCAGTAAATGAAATGATGGAATATGTAACAACAAAATGCAAGGAGGCAGTGGAAAGGTTTATTCCCAAGGGCAACAGTAACAACGGGAAGACCAGAACGAGCCCCTGGTTTACCCGACGGTGTAAGGAGGCAAAAACAAAGTGCAAAAGAGAATGGAAAAAGTACAGAAGGCAGAGAACACACGAAAATAGGGAGATCAGTCGCAGAGCCAGGAACGAGTATGCACAGGTAAGGAGGGAGGCCCAGCGACAGTATGAAAATGACATAGCATCGAGAATCAAGACTGACCCGAAACTGTTGTATAGCCACATCAGGAGGAAGACAACAGTCAAAGACCAGGTGATCAGATTAAGGACGGAAGGTGGAGAACTCACAAGAAATGATCAGGAGGTATGTGAGGAGCTGAACAGGAGATTTAAGGAAGTTTTTACAGTAGAGACAGGAAGGGCTGTGGGAAGACAGCACAGAAGGGAACATCAAGAGGGAATATACCAACAAGTGTTGGATGACATACGAACAACTGAGGAGGAGGTGAAGAAGCTCTTAAGTGA
Organism: Cherax quadricarinatus; assembly: GCF_038502225.1. Lineage (NCBI taxonomy): Eukaryota > Metazoa > Arthropoda > Malacostraca > Decapoda > Parastacidae > Cherax > Cherax quadricarinatus. Next base: position 4,153,451 of record NC_091352.1, on the reverse strand, counting down.
CCTTGACACCTCAAAGGCCATGGGACCGGACAACATCTCCCCATGGGTCCTTAGAGAAGGAGCAGAGATGCTGTGCGTGCCTCTAACCACAATCTTCAACACATCCCTTGAAACTGGGCAACTACCTGAGAAATGGAAGACAACTAATGTAGTCCCCATATTTAAGAAAGGAAACAGAAACGAGGCACTAAACTACAGACCTGTGTCTCTGACATGTATTGTGTGCAAAGTCATGGAGAAGATTATCAGGAGGAGAGTGGTCGAACACCTGGAAAGGAACAAGATTATAAATGAAAACCAGCATGGGTTCATGGAAGGCAAATCTTGTATCACAAACCTCCTGGAGTTTTATGACAAGGTAACAGAAGTAAGACACGAGAGAGAGGGATGGGTAGATTGCGTTTTCCTAGACTGCAGGAAGGCCTTTGACACAGTTCCCCACAAGAGATTAGTGCAGAAGCTGGAGGATCAGGCGCACGTAAAAGGGAGGGCACTGCAATGGATAAGGGAATACCTGACAGGGAGGCAGCAACGAGTCATGATACGTGAAGAGGTATCACAGTGGGCGCCTGTTACGAGCGGGGTCTCACAGGGGTCAGTTCTAGGACCAGTGCTATTTTTGATATATGTGAACGACATGATGGAAGGAATAGACTCTGAAGTGTCCCTGTTCGCAGATGACGTGAAGTTGATGAGAAGAATTAAATCGGACGAGGATGAGGCAGGACTGCAAAGAGACCTGGACAGGCTGGACATGTGGTCCAGCAACTGGCTTCTCGAATTCAATCCAGCCAAATGCAAAGTCATGAAGATTGGGGAGGGGCAAAGAAGACCGCAGACAGAGTATAGGCTAGGTGGACAAAGACTACAGACCTCACTCAGGGAGAAAGACCTTGGGGTGACCATAACACCGAGCACATCACCGGAGGCACACATCAACCAAATAACTGCTGCAGCATACGGGCGCCTGGCAAACCTGAGAATAGCGTTCCGATACCTTAATAAGGAATCGTTCAAGACACTGTACACTGTGTATGTTAGGCCCATACTGGAGTATGCAGCACCAGTCTGGAACCCACACCTGGTCAAGCACGTCAAGAAGTTAGAGAAAGTACAAAGGTTTGCAATAAGGCTAGTCCCAGAGCTCAAGGGAATGTCGTACGAGGAAAGGTTAAGGGAAATCGGACTGACGACACTGGAGGACAGAAGGGTCAGGGGAGGCATGATAACGACATACAAGATACTGCGGGGAATAGACAAGGTGGACAGAGATAGGATGTTCCAGAGAGGGGACACAGGGACAAGGGGTCACAACTGGAAGCTGAAGACTCAGACGAGTCACAGGGACGTTAGGAAGTATTTCTTCAGTCATAGAGTTGTCAGCAAGTGGAATAGCCTAGCAAGTGAAGTAGTGGAGGCAGGAACCATACATAGTTTTAAGAAGAGGTATGACAAAGCTCAGGAAGCAGAGAGAGAGAGGATCCAGTAGCGATCAGTGAAGAGGCGGGGCCAGGAGCTGAGTCTCGACCCCTGCAACCACAATTAGGTGAGTACAATTAGGTGAGTACACACACACACACACATACACCAGGACTCGCCAGTCCACTGTCATGGTCAAGTTCAGTGTCGCCAAGCAGCAACCTTGAGGCTTCTGCTCAAACAGGATTCCTTCCTGCGTGCTGACAGAGACCCAAATGAGATATTCCCATTCAGAAGATATTAAATATATATGATTTCCATACCAAGAGTGTTACTTGCTCAGAATACTAAGATATGTAAACATCGATTTTTTGTTTGCGGGTTTAGATTCGCAGCTCCTGGCCCCAACTCTTAGATTACAATCCCTGGAATTATTGGTTCGTGGCCTTCTCGGCTCTGTCATACCTACTCTTGAAATTGTGCATTAAGTTTGCTTCAACTACTTCTGATTCATCTGATTCAGTCCATTTTCTTACCATCGTGAAACTGAAACAGTACTTCCTAACATCCCTATGGCTCATCTGTCTTTAGGTTCCATCTATGACCACTCGCATATAAAAAAAAGTTGGTCCCCATGCTTCGCATTTCAATAACTCTATGCCTATCTATTCTGTTAAATTCTTTAAGTATCTTATATGTTGGATTCATGTTTTCACAATTCACTCTCTTTTCTAAAGCTGCCAGATTCAATTCCTTTAGTCTTTCTTCATCTTCTCTTAGCTCCAAGCTAGTCTTGCTGCAAACCTTTGGACGTTTTCGCGATTTCGAACATGTTCGACTCAACTGGTGGTTCCATGCTGGTGCTATATCCTCCACGACAGATCTAATATATGTTGTGTAGATCTAAAATATTCTTTACTGATGTTTCCAAGTTAAGCTGATCTTGCATATGCTGCAGATGTGATGTGATTTATGTCCACCTCTGGTGATATGTTGGTTATGATGTTTACTCCAAGGTTCTCGAGCGATACTTATAGTTTCTCGTTTCTCTAGTAGTATTTTTTCCCTCTGTTCTCAACCCTTTCCCGATTTCTTTTGAACTTGTATTTATTTTGGTTGAGCTCCAGTAACCACTTGTTTGACCATTCCTGTAGCTTGTCTAAGTCTACCTGTGGCCTTTCTCTAGCCTCTTCTGTTCTAATTCTTCTCATTAGTTTTATGCAATCAACAATAATATATACAATTCAATCTCTTTTGGTAGGGCATTTAAGAATAGTAATGGTCCTTGTACTGATCCTTAAGGAACCCCACCTGTTACACTTTCCCATCCTGAAATGTCTGCCCTTGCTATCACCTTCTGTCGTCTGTTAGTAATATATTATGTGGTTCGTTTTACTCTGAATTCCTGTTTACTCTTCTTATTTGCTTTACTGTAGTCCAGGAATAGGCAGTCAACCTATCTTGGCCTTTGATGCTTGATTTCCGCTATTTTGTGCTTCAGATTCACACAATTCTTCCTCCTTTTACATAGTGACATGCTGTCAGGCCCCACGATTTTTAATGTGTCGAACTTGTTCAGTAGTTTCATTACTCCCTCCTTTGATAAGTGAATTCTTTCCAACTTCTGCTGGTTCACCTTCTCACCCCTGCTTTATGGCACCATTTCTGTCTTCCTTAATTCCTCGCAAACTATGTCATTTATGTCTTCCTTAATTCCTCGCAAGCAAACTTCTATATCGTCTTCTGTGTGTACTCATCCCTCAGTCAGGCTTCTTACTTGGTCTTTCACAGTGGGTTTTCCTTCTCGTGTGGCTGTGTCGGCTGTGATCTGAACTTTGCTGCTGTCATTCCTAAACTGATGTTCTGCTTCCCTTCTTATTCTTGCAGAGTCATCTGTAGGTATTATTCTTGTTCCCTATTCTCTGTCTCCGTTGGTGTTCCGTATTACTTCCATTCTTTGCCTTTCCTTCTTTCTACAGCTACATCAAATTATAATTATAACAATACTCTTTAAGGGGGGTGGACCGGTAAGCCAGCGGAAGGCCTCGATCAGATGACCAAAAGCTCCAGCTGCGAGTCATCATATGAATAAGACCCGCGTCAGGAAACCTAATCCTTCCTTTGGCCTCTCTGCAACTCTGATTACACCAAGGACTCTGTATCTTGACATCCCCCACCTCAAGATAGGTATGAATCTTGACTTCCCCCCACCTCAAGATAGGTATGAATCCTGCTGTTACCTGGAGGCAACAGCAAGATTCGTAACTTTCCGTTGGGTTGTCTGACCATTCAATTAGTCGCCACACCGGATACCATATATATAGAAAAGCTCTCACCCCCGCACTGTGCACTCACCTATTTGTGGCTGCAGGGGTCGATTCACAGCTCCTGCCCCCCGTCTCTTCACTGGTGGCTACTAGGTCCATTCTTTCCCTGGTCCAAGAGCTTTGTCGTGTGTGTGTGTGTGTGTGTGTGTGTGTGTACTCACCTATTTGTGGTTGCAGGGGTCGAGTCACAGCTCCTGGCCCCGCCTCTTCGCTGATTGCTACTAGGTCCTCTCTCTCCCTGCCCCATGAGCTCTATCATACCTCGCCTTAAAACTATGTATGGTTCCTGCCTCCACTACATCACTTTCTAGGCTATTCCATGGCCTGACTACTCTATGACTAAAGAAATACTTCCTAACATCCCTTTGATTCATCTGAGTCTTCAACTTCCAATTGTGACCTCTTGTGTCTGTGTCCCATCTCTGGAACATCCCGTCTTTGTCTACCTCGTCTATTCCGCGCAGTATTTTATATGTCGTTATCATGTCTCCCCTGACCCTCCTGGCCTCCAGTGTCGTCAGGCCGATTTCCCTCAACCTTTCTTCATAGGACAATCCCCGTAGCTCTGGGACTAGTCTTGTTGCAAACCTTTGCACTTTCTCTAATTTCTTGACGTGCTTGACTAGGTGTGGATTCCAAACTGGTGCTGCATACTCCAGTATGGGCCTGACGTAGATGGTATACAGAGTCTTAAACGAATCCTTACTGAGGTATCGGAACGCTATCCGTAGGTTTGCCAGGCGCCCGTATGCTGCAGCAGTTATCTGATTGATGTGCGCCTCAGGAGATATACTCGGTGTTATACTCACCCCCAGATCTTTTTCCTTGAGTGAGGTTTGCAGTCTTTGGCCATCTAAACTATATTGTGTCTGCGGTCTTCTATCCCCTTCCCCAATCTTCATGACTTTGCATTTGGCAGGGTTAAATTCAAGGAGCCAGTTGCTGGACCAGGCTTGTAGCCTGTCCAGGTCTCTTTGTAGTCCTGCCTGATCCTCGTCCGATTTGATTCTTCTCATTAACTTCACATCATCTGCAAACAAGGACACTTCTGAGTCTATCCCTTCCGTTATGTCGTTCACATATACCAAGAACAGCACAGGTCCTAGGACTGACCCCTGTGGAACCCCGCTTGTCACAGGCGCCCACTCTGACACCTCGTCGCGTACCATGACTCGTTGTTGCCTCCCTGTCAGGTATTCTCTGATCCATTGCAATGCCTTACCTGTTATGTGTGCCTGGTCCTCTAGCTTTTGCAGTAACCTCTTGTGAGGAACTGTGTCGAAGGCCTTCTTGCAGTCCAAAAATATGCAGTCGATCCACCCCTCTCTCTCTTGTCTTACTTCTGTCACCTTATCATAAAACTCTAGTAGGTTTGTGACAGGATTTTCCTTCCCTGAAACCGTGCTGGTTGTCAATTATACACTTGTTTGTGTGTGTGTTTTAATTACCATTTAGCAAATTCACTAGTCGATATAAACATTAGACCGGTTTTGTGTATGTATATGCGAGTGTATGTGGATGCGTGCGCGTGCGTGCGAGCGTCCGTGTGCGTGCGAGCATCCGTGGTAACATGAGTGGTGCACCATGGTGGTTCACAATAGCTTCTTCAGTACACACCTAGACGACAAGCAGTGCACAACCCACCCCTCCATCCCTCACAGAACTCAGTGCGGATTACCCACAGATCAAAAATCTTTCTTTAATACATCATCAGAGGAGAGAATATATTGTATCAAAGACCTGTACCACAGACCAGGTCTGCAAGACCACCCTCGCAGACCACTGATCCTCTCATTAAATGTTTAAAAGTGTATTTCATTTTAGTATCGCGGGAGTATTTTGTAAGGTAAGTGTCAGTTTGACCGTCAATATGGTCCATTCTTAATTATTTGATTAGTTTTAAAGCCTACTGACTGCACGAAGGTCATTAAGAACACTTCTATTTGAATATATATATATATATATATATATATATATATATATATATATATATATATATATATATATTTTATAGGGGTCCACCTCTGGTGTAAATTGTGGGACCCATAGCCTCGGAGAAGTGGATAAAAAGGCTTCAAGGAAGAATATTTGGATTTCTTCCTGAAGCCATTTGAATATTCCACTTCCCCTATATATATATATATATATATATATTATATATATATATATATATTATATATATATATTATATATATTATATATATATATATATATATATATATATATATATATATATATATATATATATATATATATATATATATATATATATATATATATATATATATAGAACTATATATCGTTTGTCAAAGAAGTGTTTACGAGTGCAAATTATATAACTTATATTTATACCATCAAAAATAATATTTTGAATTTAAATTCTGACTACATCTGAGAGTAATGGGAGGTATTAGTCAAATGAACACATACTCAACTTTAGTTAGGGAGACGAGGTTTGCAATAAAGTATCTCTATCGTTGTACAGGTGTTCAATGACCAGATATATTTACTCGCTAATCGCCTAATTCATATCCTGGAAACTATAGGAAGACACCGCTTGTATATTTATTTTAGGAGTGATTAAGTAACAGCAGGTGAGTTTATTAAATTTATGATGTATTGACTACACCAGGCTGTATGTAACGTGTACACCAGGCTGTATGTAACGTGTACACCAGGCTGTATGTAACGTGTACACCAGGATGTATGTAACGTGTACACCAGGCTGTATGCAACGTGTACACCAGGCTGTATGTAACGTGCACACCAGGCTGTATGTAACGTGTACACCAGGCTGTATGTAACGTGTAAACCAGGCTGTATGTAACGTGTACACCAGGCTGTATGTAACGTGTACACCAGGCTGTATGTAACGTGTACACCAGGCTGTATGTAACGTGTACACCAGGCTGTATGTAACGTGTACATCAGGCTGTATGTAACGTGTACACCAGGCTGTATGTAACGTGTACACCAGGCTGTATGTAACGTGTACACCAGGCTGTATGTAACGTGTACACCAGGCTGTATGCAACGTGTACACCAGGCTGTATGCAACGTGTACACCAGGCTGTATGTAACGTGTACACCAGGCTGTATGTAACGTGTACACCAGGCTGTATGTAACGTGTACACCAGGCTGTATGTAACGTGTACACCAGGCTGTATGTAACGTGTACACCAGGTTGTATGTAACGTGTACACCAGGCTGTATGTAACGTGTACACCAGGCTGTATGTAACGTGTACACCAGGCTGTATGTAACGTGTACACCAGGCTGTATGTAACGTGTACACCAGGCTGTATGTAACGTGTACACCAGGCTGTATGTAACGTGTACACCAGGCTTTATGTAACGTGTACACCAGGCTTTATGTAACGTGTACACCAGGCTGTATGTAATGTGTACACCAGGCTGTATGTAACGTGTACACCAGGCTGTATTTAACGTGCACACGAGGCTGTATGTAACATTTACACAAGGCTGTATATAACCTACACAAGACTGTATGTAACGTACACAAGGCTGTATATAACGTACACAAGGCTGTATATAACCTACACAAGACTGTATGTAACCTACACAAGGCTGTATATAACGTACACAAGGCTGTATATAACCTACACAAGGCTGTATGTAACCTACACAAAGCTGTATATAACCTACACAAGGCTGTATATAACCTACATAAGGCTGTATATAACCTACACAAGGCTGTATATAACGTACACAAGGCTGTATATAACGTACACAAGGCTGTATATAACCTACACAAGGCTGTATATAACCTACACAAGGCTGTATATAACGTACACAAGGCTGTATATAACGTACACAAGGCTGTATATAACCTACACAAGGCTGTATATAACCTACACAAGGCTGTATATAACGTACACAAGGCTGTATATAACGTACACAAGGCTGTACATAACCTACACAAGGCTGTATATAACCTACACAAGGCTGTATATAACGTACACAAGGCTGTATATAACGTACACAAGGCTGTATATAACCTACACAAGGCTGTATATAACCTACACAAGGCTGTATATAACCTACACAAGGCTGTATATAACGTACACAAGGCTGTATATAACGTACACAAGGCTGTATATAACGTACACAAGGCTGTACATAACCTACACAAGGCTGTATATAACCTACACAAGGCTGTATATAACCTACACAAGGCTGTATATAACGTACACAAGGCTGTATATAACCTACACAAGGCTGTACATAACCTACACAAGGCTGTACATAACCTACACAAGGCTGTATATAACCTACACAAGGCTGTATATAACCTACACAACGCTGTACATAACCTACATAAGGCTGTATATAACATGTACTCCACTACTCAAGAACACTTTCCTCTGTAATATAAAGATGAAAGTTAACTCAAAGTATGCCAAAATTGAGAGATACACACCTCTCAGTGTTTATAACCTTTAATGTATATACCAATAGAATTTTTTGGCCCCCCTCCCCCGATGAGCGAATTTTGTCGAGTGACTGCCATGAAGAGGACTCGTCAACCAACTTATTTGATCCGCCACTAGTGCTGTCAACTCTGTCCTTGGCTGCCACATTCTTTGCATAGTGTTTTTGTAAATTCGTCTGTCATTAGCATCAAGGAAACTTTAATCCATGGAGATTAAATTAGACTCCCGATGTGTATTCCCTAAGAGTCGTGCATTTCAGTTTATACAGTGAGATGTGCACCTATCAGTGTATATACACCGAGATATATATACCTATGTATATACAGCGTAAGATATACATCTCATTGTATATACAGTGTAAGATATACATTTCAGTGTATATACAGTGTAAGATGCACATCTCAGTTTATATAGTGTAAGATATACATCTCAGTGTATATAGTGTAAGATATACATCTCAGTGTATATAGTGTAAGATATACATCTCAGTGTATATAGTGTAAGATATACATCTCAGTGTATATAGTGTAAGATATACATCTCAGTGTATATAGTGTAAGATATACATCTCAGTGTATATAGTGTAAGATATACATCTCAGTGTATATAGTGTAAGATATACATCTCAGTGTATATAGTGTAAGATATACATCTCAGTGTATATAGTGTAAGATATACATCTCAGTGTATATAGTGTAAGATATACATCTCAGTGTATATAGTGTAAGATATACATCTCAGTGTATATAGTATAACATATACATGTCAGTATATACACGAAAAAGTCGGTAACTAACTTGGGACCAGCCATTGGTACATTACTTACAGTGTCGCCCGTATACTGTCACCATTGTATCTTGTGAGTGTAGTTCACTGCCTGTACCCGTTACTGTAATATATAGGCTAATATAGGTAACAGTTACGCCCGACAGGATGAATGCCGTGTGACTGGTCCAAATGATAGGCTGTGAGTGTATCTATTTCCTGTTTCTCATTATTACGTTATATTTTGTTTGTCCATCTGTTAAAGTCTGTCACGAGTCACATCACTGAGAAACAAATTGATTTAAAGCTTATTGATAAAGGATAATATATGTTTGACGTATACCCAAAATTTAAGGGTTTGACGACTAGAGAATACACATTCAAGAATTATTTAATGATTATTATTATTATAATCAAGGGGGAAGCGCTAAACCCGGAGGATTATACAGCGCCTGTGGGGGGGATGTGGAAGGCATTCAGGCTTAATTCGGGGAACTGGAGCACAGATCCAATTCCCTAAATCAAGAGCCCCTCACCAACATCAAGGAACCTTCCTTGAGAGGTATTTAATGAGTAAATAGGATTATTGTTAAATTTCACGGTAAATACGGTGATAGACACATCTCTTAGCGTATTGATTCGATGATCTGCTCTCCCTCTCCACTGGTCCCTCAACAAGAAACGTTAAAAAGGTTAAGCAAATCATTAGAAAGATTATGTAAAATAATTATATTAAGTAAATACTGACGAGGTCAAGTCAGTTTCGCGGGTAAAGTAAACATGTATTTTATTGTACTTCCCACTTGTGGCATTTTTGCCTAAAACCTAAGTCTACAGTTGGTCCTTGTAGCTAAGAGCCTCCATTGTGGTTTTAACCACAAGGTCTGTGCTACTTCTCAGGAATACTAGGGATACCAGGGAGCCAAGAGAGAGGTGTAATTTGCTGGTTATCTCTCCAGCGCGGCCCTCGTAGTACTGTTTCCCAGTACATTTAAATTTACGCTTGTTCACCGCCATCTTTGTGGTTTATAACATCAAGATACATTGATTCTCTGAAGGAAATTAATTAAAATAAACTATGAATAAATACACTTAGGTAAATACGTCTTGATGTATATATATATATATATATATATATATATATATATATATATATATATATATATATATATATAATATATATATATATATATATATATATATATATATATATATATATATATATATATATATATATATATATATATATATATACACTTGTGATACAACATTTCCTGGTCAGTTAAAGCGGTCAGTGTGAACCTTCAGGGCGCATACAACGGTCGCAGGAAGAGCAAACAGAAATATGTACACTCATCGTAGTTATAACTGCACCGACAAGGAATAACCGAACATAGTAAAAGCTATGGGACCTTATAACATATCCCCTTGAGTACGAAGTGAAGGAGAAGCACTGCATGACTCCATGGTAAAGATCTTAAAAAAAGGGTACTTAGAGAACGTTAATAAGACACATTATATGTGTTATGGCATGTATTTGGATGAAACGTTAAAATGTAGTGGACACTTGTTGACTGATTGAGGAAACCCACATGGAGACAGAAACACAGTGTAAAAGGAGACTATATTTCAATCTTGAGATCTGTGGATCTGCTGAAGATCTAAGATGGAAATCAAAATGCCTATGTAGTCTCTTTCTACACTGTTTCTGCTTGCATCGGAGTTTCTTCGATTCATATTGCCTTTTATTTACGTACACAATGCTGGTAAATTTTGTCAATGTATTAGCAACATATATCAATGGTATATACTGAGAGGTATGGTAATAAGAGAATCTGCTGCTGATGGGAGAGCCTAGCAGACGAACCTACCAAGGTTCAACGATAGAGTTGCTGAGAAAGAGCAAGAAGGATAAAGATGGGTGAACTGCTTCCTTCTTGACCTCAAGACAGTACTTTAAAACCCCAAATAATTAAGCACTTTCAGAAACTTGTAAAGACCCAAAGGTTTACAGCCAGATTAGTCCTGGGTGTACAATATGAGGTGAGACTGAAGGAACTGACCCTAGCGACTCTGGAAGCGAGGCGAACTTAGGAAGGAATGATAACGATATACACGACACACGCAGGATATACATCAAGAAATGTGTATATACGCTGAGTTTCTTTTAATCCCTACGTTTTTAGGGATAAAAGTATTTATGGCCGCTGATGAGCAGGTTACATACATCCTTAATGATTCTCGTGTAGTCGATAGCTTTAAACCCAATTAACCAACCTAGCAACACGGATAATTATACACTGTTCAAAGTGCGAGGAGCTAAAAAAAAAAAAACAAGGGAAACTAGATGGAAACTAAACAAAGGTACATTTGAGTGTCACGGTGGTGGGGAAGTGGAATGAACGGGAGGTGGAAGTGGTCAAGATAAACCACATGCACAGTTTTAAGAGTCGGTATGATAGTGCTCAGGAGACCAGAAAATGGTAATACTTGTGAAGGAAACTGCAAAGGCGGGGGGGACATGAGCAGTTACAAATAGGTGAACAAAGAGTACTGAAGTAATTCTTAACTGGATAACTGAGTTAGGCCCAGGTCTTTTCCAAGTAGTGGTGACCCGGCCTTGGCTCCCTATCTGGGGAGTGTCTCGAGACGTAAGTCTCCCAGGGAGGAGATACAAGTACCCCCCTCATCTTTGGAACCAACTGTCCCCAGGCCTAGCCACAGTCCCCGCCCTCACGGGGCTCGTAGAGAGAAGCTAGGCCTCTGGTCTGCCATCTGCCCCGCCCCAAAGGGGCTCGTGGGGATGGCAGACTTATGAGCTGCAGGTGATAGCAAGCTCAGGCCTCCTCTTCCTTTTCTATCTGCTAGGATAAATGAATATATGATTATATATGAAGGAAAAACGGTAATATTAATTAACCATATAAATAACAGTAATAACATTTTATTCTAATGTTTTATTATTGTAGCCCTGATGACCTATTTTGACTTTAACATAATTATAACAGTAATAATAATAATTATTATTACGCCAACATTATTTAGTTCGACGAAATAAGAACATAAGAATAAAGGAACACTGCAGCAGACCTATTGGCCCATATATAACAAAAAAAAGGCACAACACTGTGACTGGAACGATATACAAATAACCCGCACATAGAAGAGAGGAGCTTCCTGCCTATATATAGCCGTCCTGCTACACTTTTGGTTACTGTGACTTTGTAAATGGTCCAAGTCGGACCGAAACGTCGTCGTAAGCTCCTCTCTTCTATGTGCGGGTTATTTGTGTCTATTGGCCCATGCTAGTCAGGTCTTACTCTCACCTACTCGTACATCCGTTCAATCTGTAATTAAATCTTCACTGGGTTCTGGCCTCAGTGACTACCTGGGAGTTCTTCCACTCATCTACAACTCTACTGCCACACCAGTACTTCCCTACATCCTCTCTAAATATAAATATTGCCACACCAGTACTTCCCTACATCCTCTCTAAATATAAATATTGCCACACCAGTACTTCCCTACATCCTCTCTAAATATAAATATTGCCACACCAGTACTTCCCTACATCCTCTCTAAATCTAAATATTGCCACACCAGTACTTACCTACATCCTTTCTAAATCTAAATATTGCCACACCAATACTTCCCTACATCCTCTCTAAATCTAAATATTGCCACACCAGTACTTCCCTACATCCTCTCTAAATCTAAATATTACCACACCAGTACTTACCTACATCCTTTCTAAATCTAAATATTGCCACACCAATACTTCCCTACATCCTCTCTAAATCTAAATATTGCCACACCAGTACTTCCCTACATCCTCTCTAAATCTAAATATTGCCACACCAGTACTTCCCTACATCCTCTCTAAATCTAAATATTGCCACACCAGTACTTCCCTACATCCTCTCTAAATTTAAATATTGCCACACCAGTACTTCCCTACATCCTCTCTAAATCTAAATATTGCCACACCAGTACTTCCCTACATCCTTTCTAAATCTAAATATTGCCACACCAGTACCTCCCTACATCCTTTCTAAATCTAAATATTGCCACACCAGTACTTCCCTACATCCTCTCTAAATCTAAATATTGCCACACCAGTACTTCCCTGCATCCTCTCTAAATCTTAATATTGCCACACCAGTACTTCCCTACATCCTCTCTAAATCTAAATATTGCCACACCAGTACTTCCCTACATCCTCTCTAAATCTAAATATTGCCACACCAGTATTTCCCTACATCCTCTCTAAATCTTAATATTGCCACACCAGTACTTCCCTACATCCTCTCTAAATCTAAATATTGCCACACCAGTACTTCCCTACATCCTCTCTAAATCTAAATATTGCCACACCAGTACTTCCCTGCATCCTCTCTAAATCTTAATATTGCCACACCAGTACTTCCCTACATCTTCTCTAAATCTAAATATTGCCACACCAGTACTTCCCTGCATCCTCTCTAAATCTAAATATTGCCACACCAGTACTTCCCTGCATCCTCTCTAAATCTTAATATTGCCACACCAGTACTTCCCTGCATCCTCTCTAAATCTTAATATTGCCACACCAGTACTTCCCTACATCCTCTCTAAATCTTAATATTGCCACACCAGTACTTCCCTACATCCTCTCTAAATCATAATATTGCCACACCAGTACTTCCCTACATCCTCTCTAAATCTAAATATTGCCACACCAGTACTTCCCTACATCCTCTCTAAATCATAATATTGCCACACCAGTACTTCCCTACATCCTCTCTAAATCATAATATTGCCACACCAGTACTTCCCTACATCCTCTCTAAATCATAATATTGCCACACCAGTACTTCCCTACATCCTCTCTAAATCTAAATATTGCCACACCAGTACTTCCCTACATCCTCTCTAAATCATAATATTGCCACACCAGTACTTCCCTACATCCTCTCTAAATCTAAATATTGCCACACCAGTACTTCCCTACATCCTCTCTAAATCTAAATATTGCCACACCAGTACTTCCCTACATCCTCTCTAAATCTTAATATTGCCACACCAGTACTTCCCTACATCCTCTCTAAATCTAAATATTGCCACACCAGTACTTCCCTACATCCTCTCTAAATCTTAATATTGCCACACCAGTACTTCCCTACATCCTCTCTAAATCTAAATATTGCCACACCAGTACTTCCCTACATCCTCTCTAAATCTAAATATTGCCACACCAGTACTTCCCTACATCCTCTCTAAATCATAATATTGCCACACCAGTACTTCCCTACATCTTCTCTAAATCTTAATATTGCCACACCAGTACTTCCCTACATCCTCTCTAAATCATAATATTGCCACACCAGTACTTCCCTACATCCTCTCTAAATCTTAATATTGCCACACCAGTACTTCCCTACATCCTCTCTAAATCTTAATATTGCCACACCAGTACTTCCCTACATCCTCTCTAAATCTAAATATTGCCACACCAGTACTTCCCTACATCCTCTCTAAATCATAATATTGCCACACCAGTACTTCCCTACATCCTCTCTAAATCTTAATATTGCCACACCAGTACTTCCCTACATCCTCTCTAAATCTAAATATTGCCACACCAGTACTTCCCTACATCCTCTCTAAATCTAAATATTGCCACACCAATACTTCCCTACATCCTCTCTAAATCTTAATATTGCCACACCAGTACTTCCCTACATCCTCTCTAAATCTAAATATTGCCACACCAATACTTCCCTACATCCTCTCTAAATCTTAATATTGCCACACCAGTACTTCCCTACATCCTCTCTAAATCTAAATATTGCCACACCAGTACTTCCCTACATCCTCTCTAAATCTAAATATTGCCACACCAATACTTCCCTACATCCTCTCTAAATCTTAATATTGCCACACCAGTACTTCCCTACATCCTCTCTAAATCATAATACGCCTCACTGCCAGAAAGTAATGGGGAACATCTGGATATCAGAAGTTTAGAAAAAAAAAAAAAGCATCTATTGCAGCTCTCATTTTCTAGCTGGCAAGAACACCTTTTACCGTTAGTAACTAACACTTTACCGTTAATAGTTAACTAGCACTTTTTACCTTTAGTAACTAGCACTTTTTACCGTTAGTAACTAACACTTTACCGTTAATAGTTAACTAGCACTTTTTACCGTTAGTAACTAGCACTTTTTACCGTTAGTAACTAACACTTTACCGTTAGTAGTTAACTAGCACTTTTTACCGTTAGTAACTAGCACTTTTTACCGTTAGTAACTAGCACTTTTTACCGTTAGTAACTAGCACTTTTACCGTTAGTAACTAGCACTTTTTATAAACCGTTAGTAACTATCACTTTACTGTTAGTAACTAGCACTTTTTACCGTTAGTAACTAGCACTTTACCGTTAGTAACTTGCACTTTACCGTTAGTAACTAGTACTTTACCGTTAGTAACTAGCACTTTACCGTTAGTAACTAACATATCTCAGTGATGGTAACATTGCCCAATATGTGTGATTTAAAAAAAAAAATATTTACAGTGCGTATATCCACATTTTTTTCGGAACACTCTTTGAGGAGGGGATGATGGTTTGTTGAAGGTCGCTTGATCCAAGGAACCAGAGCTGCCATCCCCTTTCTTGAATTAAATTTGATTGCCTCTATTCTCCTAGGATACGTACGAACAACGTGTTTATGGCATTGCATGATCCCAGGAAGGTATCCCTGTATCTCATAGGAACAGCTCTTTCCACGTCAGTGATCCCAGGAAGGTATCCCTGTATCCCGTAGGCACAGCCCTTTCCACGTCAGTCATCCCAGAAAGGTATTCCTGTATCCCGTAGGCACAGCCCCTTCCACCTCAATGACCCCGGAAAGGTATCCCCGATGCCGTACCAGACAATCACTTAAAGATCCCTTCGGGGACACCAAACAACAAACTCAAGGTTAACCAAAGAGGGAAGGTATTGTTAACGCACACAGTATCCATGTTCAATACACCATTAACGATATGGAATACAATACATAATCTACGAAATAAACATGAACTCTATTTACAAAATTATTCAGAAAGACAAACTGACTATTTCGACCTATTATCTGAGGCCATATTTAGTGTAGACGGGTAGAAGAAGCCTATTTACTATTTTTTTTTTTTCAAAACACTGGGTGCTTTATAACATTTATTTTGAAGATAAGTGGTTCAGAGAACCGACAAGTTGATAAATTAGACACATTCAACATCTGGGTATGTCTATTTGTAGACGTTTCGCCAACCATTGGTTTTACAGAGATACCCATTATTATTATTATTATTATAATCAAGGGGGGAAGCGCTAAACCCGGAGGATTATACAGCGCCTGGGGGGGGGGGATGTGGAAGGCATTCAGGCTTAATTCGGGGAACTGGAGCACAGATCCAATTCCCTAAATCAAGAGCCCCTCACCAACATCAAGGAACCTTCCTTGAGGGGACAGAGATACCCAGATGTTGCACACGTGTCTAATTCTTTATCTTGTTGGTATTTTATACCATCTATGCACAATTCCTGGTTTAGCGCTTCTTTTTTATTATAATACTATGTACAATTCCCAACTAACTTCCAGACTGCCTGAAACGTCTGTAGGCTAGGCTGGAAACCAGGGAGGCTTCCCTTTTATAAATAGTGTGATTTATTGCTTACAGTTTTATCACGTGAAGCAGTGCAGGCAGTACAGAATGTGAGGTAGGCAGTGTTGTGCAGGCAACACAAGGTGTGTAGGGGAGGCAGTGTGCAGGCAGTACAGGGTGTGTGGGGGAGGGCAGTGTGCGGGCAATACAAGGTGTGTCCGAGGGGAGGATGGTAATATAGACAACACAATGTGTGTGGGAGGAGGAAGCAGTGCGCAGGCAACACAAGGTGTGTGGGAGGCAGTGTGCAGGCAACAAGGTGTGTGAGAGGAGGCAGTGTGCAGGCGACACAAGGTGTGTAGGAGGCAGTGTGCAGGCAACACAAGGTGTGTGGAAGGAGGCAGTGTGCAGGCAACACAAGGTGTGTGGGAGGAGGCAGTGTGCAGGCAACACAAGGTGTGTGGGAGGAGGCAGTGTGCAGGCAACACAAGGTGTGTGGGAGTAGGCAGTGTGCAGGCAACACAAGGTGTGTGGAAGGAGGCAGTGTGCAGGCAACACAAGGTGTGTGGGAGGAGGCAGTGTGCAGGCAACACAAAGTGTGTGGGAGGAGGCAGTGTGCAGGCAACACAAGGTGCGTGGGAGGAGGCAGTGTGCAGGCAACACAAGGTGTGTAGGAGGCAGTGTGCAGGCAACACAAGGTGTGTGAGAGGAGGCAGTGTGCAGGCAACACAAGGTGTGTAGGAGGCAGTGTGCAGGCAACACAAGGTGTGTGGAAGGAGGCAGTGTGCAGGCAACACAAGGTGTGTGGAAGGAGGCAGTGTGCAGGCAACACAAGGTGTGTGGGAGGAGGCAGTGTGCAGGCAACACAAGGTGTGTGGAAGGAGGCAGTGTGCAGGCAACACAAGGTGTGTGGGAGGAGGCAGTGTGCAGGCAACACAAGGTGTGTGGGAGGAGGCAGTGTGCAGGCAACACAAGGTGTGTGGGAGGAGGCAGTATGCAGGCAACACAAGGTGTGTGGGAGGAGGCAGTATGCAGGCAACACAAGGTGTGTGGGAGGAGGCAGTGTGCAGGCAACACAAGGTGTGTGGGAGGAGGCAGTATGCAGGCAACACAAGGTGTGTGGGAGGAGGCAGTGTGCAGGCAACACAAGGTGTGTGGGAGGAGGCAGTGTGCAGGCAACACAAGGTGTGTGGGAGGAGGCAGTGTGCAGGCAACACAAGGTGTGTGGGAGGAGGCAGTATGCAGGCAACACAAGGTGTGTGGGAGGAGACAGTGTGCAGGCAACACAAGGTGTGTGGGAGGAGGCAGTGTGCAGGCAACACAAGGTATGTGGGAGGAGGCAGTGTGCAGGCAACACAAGGTGTGTGGGAGGAGGCAGTGTGCAGGCAACACAAGGTGTGTGGGAGGAGGCAGTGTGCAGGCAACACAAGGTGTGTGGGAGGAGACAGTGTGCAGGCAACACAAGGTGTGTGGGAGGAGACAGTGTGCAGGCAACACAAGGTGTGTGGGAGGAGGCAGTGTGCAGGCAACACAAGGTGTGTGGGAGGAGGCAGTGTGCAGGCAACACAAGGTGTGTGGGAGGAGGCAGTGTGCAGGCAACACAAGGTGTGTGGGAGGAGGCAGTGTGCAGGCAACACAAGGTGTGTGGGAGGAGGCAGTGTGCAGGCAACACAAGGTGTGTGGGAGGAGGCAGTGTGCAGGCAACACAAGGTGTGTGGGAGGAGGCAGTGTGCAGGCAACACAAGGTGTGTGGGAGGAGACAGTGTGCAGGCAACACAAGGTGTGTGGGAGGAGACAGTGTGCAGGCAACACAAGGTGTGTGGGAGGAGGCAGTGTGCAGGCAACACAAGGTGTGTGGGAGGAGGCAGTGTGCAGGCAACACAAGGTGTGTGGGAGGAGGCAGTGTGCAGGCAACACAAGGTGTGTGGGAGGAGGCAGTGTGCAGGCAACACAAGGTGTGTGGGAGGAGGCAGTGTGCAGGCAACACAAGGTGTGTGGGAGGAGGCAGTGTGCAGGCAACACAAGGTGTGTGGGAGGAGGCAGTGTGCAGGCAACACAAGGTGTGTGGGAGGAGACAGTGTGCAGGCAACACAAGGTGTGTGGGAGGAGGCAGTGTGCAGGCAACACAAGGTGTGTGGGAGGCAGTGTGCAGGCAACACAAGGTGTGTGGGAGGCAGTGTGCAGGCAACACAAGGTGTGTGGGAGGAGGCAGTGTGCAGGCAACACAAGGTGTGTGGGAGGAGGCAGTGTGCAGGCAACACAAGGTGTGTGGGAGGAGGCAGTGTGCAGGCAACACAAGGTGTGTGGGAGGAGGCAGTGTGCAGGCAACACAAGGTGTGTGGGAGGAGGCAGTGTGCAGGCAACACAAGGTGTGTGGGAGGAGGCAGTGTGCAGGCAACACAAGGTGCGTGGGAGGAGACAGTGTGCAGGCAACACAAGGTGTGTGGGAGGAGGCAGTGTGCAGGCAACACAAGGTGTGTGGGAGGAGGCAGTGTGCAGGCAACACAAGGTGTGTGGGAGGAGGCAGTGTGCAGGCAACACAAGGTGTGTGGGAGGAGGCAGTGTGCAGGCAACACAAGGTGTGTGGGAGGAGGCAGTGTGCAGGCAACACAAGGTGTGTGGGAGGAGGCAGTGTGCAGGCAACACAAGGTGTGTGGGAGGAGGCAGTGTGCAGGCAACACAAGGTGTGTGGGAGGAGGCAGTGTGCAGGCAACACAAGGTGTGTGGAAGGAGGCAGTGTGCAGGCAACACAAGGTGTGTAGGAGGCAGTGTGCAGGCAACACAAGGTGTGGGAGGAGGCAGTGTGCAGGCAACACAAGGTGTGTGGGAGGAGGCAGTGTGCAGGCAACACAAGGTGTGTGGAAGGAGGCAGTGTGCAGGCAACACAAGGTGTGTGGGAGGAGACAGTGTGCAGGCAACACAAGGTGTGTGGAAGGAGGCAGTGTGCAGGCAACACAAGGTGTGTGGAAGGAGGCAGTGTGCAGGCAACACAAGGTGTGGGAGGAGGCAGTGTGCAGGCAACACAAGGTGTGTGGGAGGAGACAGTGTGCAGGCAACACAAGGTGTGTGGAAGGAGGCAGTGTGCAGGCAACACAAGGTGTGTGGAAGGAGGCAGTGTGCAGGCAACACAAGGTACAACCACAATCTGTTTACCCACTACATTTTTTTTCCTTTACAGAGGTTAAGTGATGATGTGGGCAGCGTCGGCGACCTCTCCAGTGTACATTGTTCTGCTGGCCGCTCTTACGGTGAGATAATTTACACACTTGATAAAACAAACGACTCACCTGCCTTCTTTGACACCCACACAACTAGATGACTTAAACCTGCCTAGCATAGGCCAGTAGGCCTTCTATAGTGCAACTTCTTTCTTATGTCCTTAAATGCGCTCTATTAGCAGCAGAAACCAATTTTCATGTATCACACACCGTATATATATAGGCTCTAGCCTATATATTTCCTAGAGTAGCGTACAGTAAAATTAAAAAAAAAATCGACGTATTCGTTTTATAATTGTTTGTATGAAAAATTAAAAAAGGCTGTCTTATGTACTGAATAAATGAAGACACTCAAAAAAATATCCACAATTATACACTATATGTTACGTCGCCGAAATTCTAGTATTTAGACTAATAGGATAATATGCATTATTCACATTTTTCATTTTCTTAAGTCGCAAATGCTGTATAGTCCTTGTGGCTTAGCGCTTCTTTTTGATTATAATAATAATTAAGTCGCAAATACAAATGATAATTTTGGTATATCTATTGAAAACTGAATTAGAATAGGCAAGCATGATAAAGAATAGGAGGAATGGATATACAGTGGAACCTCAATACTCGAACTTAATTCGTTCCAGGAGGCTGTTCGAGTGCCGATCTGTTCTAGTACCGAACGAATTTTTTCCAACCAATTTTCTTTTTCGTTGGCTGTTATCACTAATCTTCCTAGGCCCCACGGTGACTTATTTACATAAATAATGTAAGCGTTCGAATACCGAATTGTTCGAGTAGGGAGCTGTTCGAGTACTGAGGTTCCACTGTATATAAAAATTATAACATCTGGAAGTTGAAATATACATGATTTTGCAACATTGGAAGCTCTTGATTTGTTAATTGCAACACGAAAGGCCTACAGCTATCATTCAACTCCTGTGGTTGTTTTCCATTTAAGTTAATGTAAATTAATCAAATTTCATCTGTTTTAGCAAATCTAGTTACCTTCTTGTTTTTCCCATTGTAATTTATGTTATTGTTGCTGCTTTTGTTAACGTCTATTATGCCTGGTTAACTGCAGTCTGCCTTCTCTGAAGCGGAATATTACGAAGATAAGCTAAACAGGAAGAGAACTGGCGCGAGGACCAAGAGTAACTGTGTATCCCTCCCACACTGAAGACTGAGATACAGGTGAAAGTTTCCTCAAGAGGTGTTAATGACCTCTTGAGGAGGAATACTGGCGTCCTCCTGGGTGTACTGGTATCCTCTTGTGTGTAATGGCGTCCTCTTGCGCGTGCTGGCGTCCTCTTGAGTGTACTGGGCGGTAGTGGTCCCGTGTTTAGTTAAGCATCATCCAGACTTCTGATTACCTGCTTGAGAAACGCACCACCGCTAAGTCAACACGCTTGCAGGAAAATATAGTGTGTGTGTTCTTACCTAATTATACTAAACCATTGTGGTTGCAGGGGTCGAGTCATTGCTCCTGGCCCCGCCTCTTCATTAGTCGCTACTAGGTCCACTCTCTCCCTTCTCCATGAGGCCTGTCATACCTCTTCATAAAGCTATGTATGGTTCCTGCCTCCACTACATCACTTTCCAGACTGTTCCACTTCCTGACAACTGTATGACTGAAGAAATACTTTCTAACATTCCTGTGACTCATCTGAGTCTTCAGTTTCCAAGGGTGACCCCTTGTAGCTGTGTCCCATCTCTGGAACATCCTGTCTGTCCACCTTGTCAGTTCCTCTCGGAATTTTATATGTTGTTATCATGTCCTCCCTATCCCTTCTGTCCTCCAGTGTCGTCAGGTCACTATGTATGTGTGTGTGTCGGGGGGACAGACAGACAGCATTGAACTACAGCCCAGTGTCACTGACACGTAAGACATACAAGGTTAGGATAACCCAAACAGTAATGGAGCACCTGAAGAGGAGCGGGTTCACGAACAACAACTAGCATGTTTTAGAGATGGTGAATCGTATGTCGCAAACCTGTTTAGAGGTCTATGATGAAGGTAACGTAAGTGAGGCAATGGAAGGATGGGTTTAGTGCATATTTTTGTACTGTAAGAAGGCATTTGGCACAGTTCCACACCAGAGACCCTGACAAAACCTTGAGAAGCTGGAGGGAATGACAGGAAAAGCGCTATAGGGGATCAAGCAATTTCTGACAGGAAGGAAACAAAGTACTTGTTCGTGAAAGCACGTCAGAACTGGCGTGTGACAGGTGGAATTTCACAAGGTTTAGTACTCACACCTGTACTGTTGCTGGTGTACGTGAACGACGTGCCGGATGAGACACAGTCTGACGTATTCTGCTCGCAGTTGATGTGAAACTAATGAGGAGAATAAGAATAGGAGAAGACAAGGGAAGGGTACTAATGAAACTGGACAAGCTACATGATTGGTCTGACAAGTAGTTAGTGGAATTTAGCACCGGCAATTGAAAGGTTACATCAAGTTCGCTTTGTAGCATGCATCATCAAGCAAGTCAAAAATCGGAAAAAAGTGCAGATGTTTGCAACGAGACCAATCCCAGAGCTTAGGGGTATGCACTGCGAGGAGAGACTAAAGAAGTGAACCTGATAACAAAAGAGATAAGAGAGGCCGGAGGAAACATGATAACGACGTACAAAATATTAAGAGGAATTGATAGACTGGACAATAATAGGCTCTTCGAAAAGCGGGAACAAACACAAGATGGCACAGCTGGAAGTTAAAGGGATGTTAGGAAGTATTTCTTCAGCCTCAGAGCGGTCATAAAGTGGAACGACCTGGGCAACAGAGTGGTAGAGACAGGATTTATACACAGCTTTAGGAAAAGATATATGTAATGGAACTCACAAGGCCATGAGAGAGTAAGAACCTAGTAACATCCAGTTTGAAAGGTGGAACCAGGAGCTGAGACCACAGACAGGTGAATATAAATAAGTACGCACACACACACACACACACACACACACACACACACACACACACACACACACACACATAGGGATGTTAGGAAGTACTTCAGTCACAGAGTTGTCAGGAAATGGAATACTCTGGAGAGTGAAGTAGTGGAGGCAGAATCCACACATAGCTTTAAGAAGAGGTATGATAAAGCTCAGGAAGAGAGTGGACCTAGTAGCGACCATCTGTCAGCAGGGCCAGAAGCCTTGCTCGACCCCTGTAACCACAAATAGGTAAGTACACACACAACATTGTTTACACAGGTGAAACAATTCATGGTCAGTGACTTTGTTATTCTTGCATACACAACATTACATAAAGTCACTTCAAGATTCAACTATTTTTTCTAGTGATTACAAATGATTTTTTCTTTACGCAGACTTTGTGTGTTGCTTCAGCAGAGACAGCTGCTGGAACAATGTTGTTAGCCAAGACTTGTGTGTTGCTTCAGCAGAGACAGCTGCTGGAACAATGTTGTTAGCGCAGACTTGTTTGTTGCTTCAGTAGAGACAGCTGCTGGAACAATGTTGTTAGCCAAGACTTGTTTGTTGCTTCAGCAGAGACAGCTGCTGGAACAATGTTGTTAGCGCAGACTTTGTGTGTTGCTTCAGCAGAGACAGCTGCTGGAACAATGTTGTTAGCGCAGACTTTGTGTGTTGCTTCAGCAGAGACAGCTGCTGGAACAATGTTGTTAGCGCAGACTTTGTGTGTTGCTTCAGCAGAGACAGCTGCTGGAACAATGTTGTTAGCGCAGACTTTGTGTGTTGCTTCAGCAGAGACAGCTGCTGGAACAATGTTGTTAGCGCAGACTTGTGTGTTGCTTCAGTAGAGACAGCTGCTGGAACAATGTTAACCAAGACTTGTTTGTTGCTTCAGCAGAGACAGCTGCTGGAACAATGTTGTTAGCGCAGACTTGTTTGTTGCTTCAGCAGAGACAGCTGCTGGAACAATGTTGTTAGCGCAGACTTGTTGCTGCGGCAGAGGTCAACCGTGGCTCGCTTGGCAACGCACTCACTTAGCATACTCAGTGTTCGTGGGCATGTTTCCTAACACCTGCTGTCACTGTTCACCTAACAGTAAGTAGGTACCTGGGTGCTAGTCAACTGGTGTGGGTCGCAACCTGGGGGAACAAGATGAAAAGGACCCCAAATGGAAATAAGACACAGTCCTCGATGACGTACTGACTCTTGGATTACCCTGGGTGGCTAACCCCCCGGGTTAAAAATCCCAACAAATCTTATCTTGACGCATCTTTTTCTTCTAAGACTTGTGCATCGATCACACCTAGTACCCTTCCATTTCCCAGGAGCTGTATTACTTCCAATATTATTAACCTAACATTACCGATTAATATTATTATTGACCTTACAGGTTGGCATATCAGCGCACAGGTCATCTAAAATACTGGTGGTGGCGCAGAACGTGAAGAATCTGATCTCAGAGAAGGTCACGGTGAAGGAGGCGGTGCTGGGGGAGCCGTGTGTGGTGGACAAGCACTGCAGGGTCACCAATGGCGTGTGTGAGAAGGGAAGATGTGGGTGTATCTCTTACTACCTCGCTGTCAACGCCTCCCTCTGTCTCCCAGGTCACTCATAATCTCTGTCTCATGTATGTAAAAATGAAGATGTATACGATGTATATCGATATGTGTATGTATGTATATGTGTATGTATATGCTCCTCGTGTTGTAGTAGATAGGCTTTAAACCTTATATTTTAATTACTCTTATGTATGTATGCCTGTGTGTATATTGCTGTTGTATATGTGAATGACTATGCAAGTTACTGTATTTGCCTGTATGAAATAAAAAGATTTGGTCACCTTCACCATCATTATCAGCATTGCAAGTATCACCATCAGTCATCATTATCAGCATTGCAAGTGTCACTATCAGTCTTCATTATCAGCATTGCAAGTATCACTACCAGTCATCATTATCAGTATTGCAAGTGTCACCATCAGTCATCATTATCAGCATTGCAAGTGTCACTCAGTTATCATTATCAGCATTGCAAGTGTCACTATCAGTCATCATTATCAGCATTGCAAGTATCACTACCAGTCATCATTATCAGCATTGCAAGTGTCACCATCAGTCATCATTATCAGCATTGCAAGTGTCACTATCAGTCATCATTATCAGCATTGCAAGTATCACTACCAGTCATCATTATCAGCATTGCAAGTGTCACCATCAGTCATCATTATCAGCATTGCAAGTGTCGCTATCAGTCATCATTATCAGCATTGCAAGTATCACTACCAGTCATCATTATCAGCATTGCAAGTGTCATCATTATCAGCATTGCAAGTATCACTACCAGTCATCATTATCAGCATTGCAAGTGTCACCATCAGTCATCATTATCAGCATTGCAAGTGTCGCTATCAGTCATCATTATCAGCATTGCAAGTGTCACCATCAGTCATCATTATCAGCATTGCAAGTGTCGCTATCAGTCATCATTATCAGCATTGCAAGTATCACTACCAGTCATCATTATCAGCATTGCAAGTGTCACCATCAGTCATCATTATCAGCATTGCAAGTGTCGCTATCAGTCATCATTATCAGCATTGCAAGTGTCACTACCAGTCATCATTATCAGCATTGCAAGTGTCATCATTATCAGCATTGCAAGTATCACTACCAGTCATCATTATCAGCATTGCAAGTGTCACCATCAGTCATCATTATCAGCATTGCAAGTGTCGCTATCAGTCATCATTATCAGCATTGCAAGTGTCACCATCAGTCATCATTATCAGCATTGCAAGTGTCGCTATCAGTCATCATTATCAGCATTGCAAGTATCACTACCAGTCATCATTATCAGCATTGCAAGTGTCACCATCAGTCATCATTATCAGCATTGCAAGTGTCGCTATCAGTCATCATTATCAGCATTGCAAGTGTCACCATCAGTCATCATTATCAGCATTGCAAGTGTCACTATCAGTCATCATTATCAGCATTGCAAGTATCACTATCAGTCATCATTATCAGCATTGCAAGTATCACTATCAGTCATCATTATCAGCATTGCAAGTATCACTATCAGTCATCATTATCAGCATTGCAAGTATCACTATCAGTCATCATTATCAGCATTGCAAGTATCACTATCAGTCATCATTATCAGCAATAATTGGTATTATTATCATCACTATTATCACCACCAATATAATTATTACTAATACTCCCACTAACACTACCACCATCACTGCCATAATCATCACTACCACCATCACTACCCATCATTATCACTACTATCACTATCACCACTACACCAACATCATTATTACATTATCACTACCACCATCAATACTATCACTACCACCATCAATACTATCACTACCACCATCAATACTACCACTACCACCATCAATACTACCACTACCACCATCAGTACTACCACTACCACCATCACTACCCCCTCCCCAACTATCACCTCATCACCGCTGCAACATTGCTCACCACCCACGCGGGTTTGCACTTACAGGATCGTTGCTGGGGTTCCCTTGTGAGGTGGATGCTCAGTGTAGTATGCGTGTTGCTCACTCTGCCTGCATCCAGGGCTACTGCAGGTGCGGTGCTGACTATGTACCCTACCGCAGGAACAACTGTCTCAAAGGTAAACATTGCCCTAGGGAACTCAAAGATAAGCACTGCCCTGGAAACTCAAACGTAAACACTGCCCCAGGGAACTCAAAGGTAAACAGTTTCCCAGGCACACAAATCCCTCACAATCAGTCATTCAATAGTTGTCTTGAAAGACTCGCGCAGACACCACAATTCACACGACATTGAACTGTAACATCCCCACCCATCCTGCAGAGTGCAGGCACTGTACTTCCTACCTCCAGGACTGTTACATTCCCACCCATCCTGCAGAGTGCAGGCACTGTACTTCCTACCTCCAGGACTGTTACATTCCCACCCATCCTGCAGAGTGCAGGCACTGTACTTCCTACCTCCAGGACTGTTACATTCCCACCCATCCTGCAGAGTGCAGGCACTGTACTTCCCACCTCCAGGACTGTTACATTCCCACCCATCCTGCAGAGTGCAGGCACTGTACTTCCTACCTCCAGGACTGTTACATTCCCACCCATCCTGCAGAGTGCAGGCACTGTACTTCCTACCTCCAGGACTGTTACATTCCCACCCATCCTGCAGAGTGCAGGCACTGTACTTCCCACCTCCAGGACTGTTACATTCCCACCCATCCTGCAGAGTGCAGGCACTGTACTTCCTACCTCCAGGACTGTTACATTCCCACCCATCCTGCAGAGTGCAGGCACTGTACTTCCTACCTCCAGGACTGTTACATTCCCACCCATCTTCCAGAGTGCAGGCACTGTACTTCCTACCTCCAGGACTGTTACATCCCCACCCATCTTCCAGAGTGCAGGCACTGTACTTCCCACCTCCAGGACTGTAACATCCCCACCCATCCTTCAGAGTGCAGGTACTACTTCCGACCTCCGTGACTGCAACATCCCCACCCATCCTTCAGAGTGCAGGAACTATGCTTCCTACCTCCAGGACTCAAGTCCGGCTAACAAATTCCCTCTGAAACCATATGTAAATGTTACCTTGCTCACACCCCAACAGCACGTCAAACCATAAAATACACTCGTCACCACTTCTACCTAAAACACACATACACACCCTGCGGGTAGCCAAGCTCCTACCACTCAACAATAATAATAATAATAAGAAGAATGCTACTAAATCTCTGGCAACTATAAGAAATGAAGAGCAGCGAGTGTGTAATTTAATTCAGATATTTTTTATGTGTACGCAAGACGCTCGCCTGTATGTTGAGTCTGTACCCGGCTCACAGCAGCGTGATTCCCGGCTCACAGCAGCGTGATTCTCGGCTCACAGCGGCCTTCATTGCCACAGAGTTTCGCCCTTTGTGGAGCTTTATCGATAGACTTTATCATGCTTTACACAGAGTGAAACGCATACACACTCTCGCTCCCTATTACTCACTCTGCCTCTTTCTCTCTCTCTCACCCTGACAGAGGCGCGGGTGGGCGCCATGTGTAGAAGCCATGAGCAGTGCCATTTAGGAAGCAGCGGCAGCTTCTGCAACTTCACGGTGCCACGGGTGTACGGGAGGTGCCAGTGCTCCAGTGACGCCCCCAGGAATGGCAACACCTGTGGCACTCTCAGATACAGTGAGTGGCACTGTCGGATACAGTGAGTTAACCTTAGGCGGGTGTTCTTCAGACTCCTGTTCTAACAAGGTCTGTTCTTCAAGACTTCTGCACGCAGCTGTTTTGCTAACCCTGTTTTCCTCCAGTTGTTCACGAAGCAATGTTCTGTTACCCCCTCCTGTCAGTCGAATTGTTATTTTTCTTGTTCTCCCGACAGCTGTTCTTCTAGTATCCTCCTCCTCTCCTTTCTCTTGATCTTTTTTTCGTCATCTAGTTCTACTAGCTGTTTTTCCAGCATCTTGTTCTCCCTTCAGTTGTTCTTGTTCTTCCTTTAGTTTTATTAATTGTTCTATCATTCTCCTCTTCCTTCTCTTGTTGTTATTCTTCCTTTAGTTCTACTACCATGATCATCCTTATTTACAAAAATAATGCGGCAATAAACAGTTTTATGTACGTTATTGTATTTTTTATTCAGTTATGTGTCTTCTTACGCCGGTGAGAGAGCTCTTGATCCAAGGAATTGGACATTTCCTTTCTTTGGATCAAACGTACCAAATAAAACAAATAATCTTGGGTGTTGATCTCAACAGCCCTGGGTTCACCTTGTGGCACCAGTGCCCAGTGTAGCACTCACGTACCTGGCTCTATCTGTGTCATCCAGCGCTCGGCCAGGGTGCCACTCTTCACAGACCTCAGTGCCAACAGCATCACCGCCATCTCAGGGGTGGCTCCCAGGCCTCTGGGAGTGCCACTCGCTGTCTGTGCGTGTCCCCCAGGACACCTGCATGCTGACAGTGGCACCAGATGCATCCCCGTCCTTAAAGGTGAGATTTGTCGATATGCTAAAATAAGCAGTTAAAGTGTGATTGAACGGGGATCGAACCCGTATTATTTTAGCCCGCCTTGTGGGAAGCAAGTCAAAATCCACGACGATCTAACCACTGAGCCATCAGTCCTACAGGACTGTGGTTAGAGCCACCAGGCTACCCACGAAGTTGACGGGTTCGATCCCCGGCCAGTCACAGTTTGTTAATTGCTTAAAAGTCACTTGTTTGCGGACGCATTAATATGATACAAGAAGTGAAGATATAACATTATAAACAATGATTATAAAAAGTATGTTTAACAATACACAAATAACCACTACTTCTCCACTTCATTCTTTCGTCGTGTCTTTGTCCCGCTCCTCTCCCTCCATATATACTGCCTCTCACCATCCTGTGTCAGTGTGACTTTGTAAGTGGTCAGAGTCGGACCGAAACGTCGTCATAAGCTTCTCTCATATGTGCGGGTTATCTGTGTATTGTCCCAGTCACGGTATTGTTTATTTTTGTTCTTTAAGTTTAAGAAATTTACACATTTTGCAGACAGTAGCGTACATTTGTAGACTAGTTCTTGAGGTTACTTTGATATAGAATGTCCTCCAGGTAGCCTCCAGATAGACCTACAACTAAAGCATATTATGTAAAAAATAAGACTGGAGGGACAACAGTCTCTCTTACCAGACTATTCATCACCGCCGCTCCTGACCTAGATGGACGCACCTCATCCCTGGCATAATATCATGTCTGCCACAGATGCAGTGACATTTATCAGTAAATATTAGTGCAGTGTTTTTCGAGTACTGTACTTGTCCAGCCAGCAGTTAGCAATATTTGTTCTCCGTTTTTAGTACTACGGTGCTCTTCACCAGCTCCAAGACTGAGGGACTGATTACCTCAGCTTTCATATATAGTTCTACTGTCTTCCAATTATCTCCTTGAATTTGTATTGGTAAAGCCACTAGATGGCGAAACGTCTGCAGTAAAGATACCCAGATGTTGTATATGTGCAATACTTCATCATGTCGGTATTGTATTCTGTATATGTACAACTAACACCACTTGCTCTGGACAACTGCTGCTTACCAACATCCCTCCTTAATAAGAACCTTCAAAACGAGGGAGGCCAAGCCCATGATGACACTCTTCAGGTCACTTGTTCTATCTAGGCTGGAATATTGCTGCACACTAACAGCACCTTTCAAGGCAGGTGAAATTGCTGACCTAGAAAATGTACAGAGAACCTTCACGGCGCGCATAACGGAGATAAAACACCTCAATTACTGGGAGCGCTTGAGGTTCCTGAACCTGTATTCCCTGGAACGCAGGCGGGAGAGATACATGATTATATACACCTGGAAAATCCTAGAGGGACTAGTACCGAACTTGCACACGAAAATCACTCACTACGAAAGCAAAAGACTTGGCAGACGATGCAACATCCCCCCAATGAAAAGCAGGGGTGTTACTAGCACGTTAAGAGACCATACAATAAGTGTCAGGGGCCCGAGACTGTTCAACTGCCTCCCAGCATACATAAGGGGGATTGCCAACAGACCCCTGGCAGTCTTCAAGCTGGCACTGGACAAGCACCTAAAGTCGGTTCCTGATCAGCCGGGCTGTGGCTCGTACGTTGGTTTGCGTGCAGCCAGCAGTAACAGCCTGGTTGATCAGGCTCTGATCCACCAGGAGGCCTGGTCACAGACCGGGCCGCGGGGGCGTTGACCCCCGGAACTCTCTCCAGGTAAACTCCAGGTAACCAAATGCCACACATGACGGATCCCTCACCAACAATTCCCACTCATTTATTTGTCTAAGCTTGAACCAAAGCTACCCAAAACTTTCCTTCGATACCTCAGGTAATTTCCTTCAATACTTCGGGGATGAATCTTCTTGTTCTCCTCTCTTAAGAAGTTGTATTTCTTTCCTGACTTTCTCGAGTCCTTTTACCTGAAGATACTGCTGCTCGAAGCCCATACATTCTTCAAAGTACCGCTAGCACTAAGAACCCACTATATCCAAACTTGGGGAACAGGTTGTGTTCTTACATTCCACGTTCTTCATTCCCCTTCATCCCCCCCTCCTAAATGAGAATCTCCTCCTCCTCCCCCACGCAGCGTCGTTGGTCAGAGTTAATGATCAGTAAAGTATTTTCAGTAGACCACAATTGGCCTTCTGGCGATTCCCCTCTCCTCGCTGTGGGTTGAGGGAAACGGTACTGTGTTGAACGCACCTACCTGCGAGAAGAGTCAGGTGACGGTCCAGTTTGTTTTGATAGTGTTCGCTGAATGAGAAAGCAGGTGAACGTTCCTTGTTGACCTCTGACGATGCCCTAACATTCTTTCACTTACTGCTATCCTCTCTAATACATATTATCTTTACTTTTTAACTGAGTGTGGAACTTAAGATACCTGGAGGTATACCTGGAGGGGGTTTCGGGAGTCAACGCCCCCCCCCCCGGCCTCGGATGGTAGATAATCTTACAAATGTTTGTATATATTTCACTTTTTATTCCGTTAATAAGTGGAACCATTAACAGAGGAAGACACAAATAACAGATACACAAAATGCCCGACAGCTATACACCATCTCTCTCTCTAACAGATAAGTAACTTTGTATGACCTTTTGGGGTTATCCTGGGTAATTTACGCATATGTTACTATGTATAATACTGGTACTTATGTGCATTTCTACCTAAAAAAAAAAAAAAACTTATTTGGTACCTCCTCCCAGCATACATTAGGGGATTACCAATAGACCCTTGGCTGTCTTGAAGAGGAAGTTGGACAGGTCAGTACCTGACCAGACGGCTGTGGTTCGTACGTCGGTTTGCGTGCGGCCAGCAGTAACAGCCTGATTGATCAGGCCCTGATCCACCACGAGGCCTAGTCATGGACCGGGCCGCGGTGGCGTTGACCCCGGAACAGCCTCCAGGTACCAGTTCATGACTTGTTGAGTTCACCACAACGCCCCGCTTCTTCCCTCTTAACATCATGACCTCTTGTCATTCAGTGATGAGTGACCTCATGAATACTTATCATAATGACCTCTCCAACAGACGCTGGTGTGACCCCTGCCTCCCTGGGTCAGCGGTGTGAGAGTTCACAGCAGTGTCGAGCCTCGGATCCCTACACCACCTGCATTGCTGGAGTGTGTCACTGCCTCCTTCACAGTCCACAGTGCTCCGCTGACAACACCGGATGCCACAAGGAAACTTTCCAGGTAAACACATCACAGTGAAACACAAGTTTGCAAGTCCCAGTACGGTGACTGCAGGCATTTACCACTAAACCACAGCACCGTGGACCGAAGCATTCACAATTAAACCACATTACCTTGTCTGGAACCATTTATAACTAAACCACAATACCGTGTCTGGAACCATTTACAACTAAACCACAATACCGTGGATTATACCATTCACAACTAAACCACAATACCCGTGTCTAGAACCATTTACAACTAAAGCACTATACCGTGTATTAAACCATTCACAACTAAACCATAATATCGTGTCTGGAACCATTTACAACTAAGACACAATACCATGGCTGGAACCACCCAAACAAGAACTCATCACGTCTCTATGTAAAGAAATATGTCTTCAGAGAGTATTGTATCTATAATGAGAGAGAAAGAAAGAGACGAGTGGTAGGTGGACGGTCCAGTTGGTAAACAAACCAGTTACTAGTACATATTCTCCTCCCGCCTACGAGCCACAACAAACCCTTAAACTATTCATTTGAACTGGACTACATTTTGGTACGTTGTGGACCGAAACGAGTCCAGGACTGATCGAAAGGTCTCCCAGTTTCCATGACCGATTTTTGGGTCTGTTGCTGTTTGTTGCAGCCAACGGTAAGTGCGACTGTCATTCCCTGTGCAATGTTGCAGTGTGCGTCGTCGGGGCGTTGCATAAGCTGGTACTTCGTGTGCAACGGGGTAGGTGACTGCGAGGACGGGTCTGACGAAGCCATGTGTGTGCCACACAGGTGCCCCACCTTGGCACACACCTGCAACGATGGCACTTGCATCTCTCGTGCACACCTGTGTGATGGTAAACCTCACTGTCCTGATGCTTCAGATGAGGCCTCATGCAACGGAAGTAAGTCCCCCCTACCTGTGTTGTTAGTAGTAGTAATAGTAGTCGTGATAGTAGTAGTAATAGTAGTCGTGATAGTAGTAGTAATAGTAGTCGTGATAGTAGTAGTAATAATAGCAGTAATGGTAGTCGTTATAGTATTAGCAGTAAAGTCTTCAAATTGATGTGTTAAGCTACGGTTTATGTTTTTTTTTTGTTTTGTAATATTTCAGTTCTTTACCACAGTTGACCATTGTCGTCTTGTGCCTTTCTTCATCTGAGTCCTCTTATATTGTTCACTATTATGATGAATTCTTGTCATTTAGTTGATATATTTTACATTCCAGGAGGCAAATAACCTCACACTGTTCAAATAAATTCACAAAACGTCTCATGCTTGAACAGTGTGCTCAGCGACTCTCGTACACACTAATTTAACATTTTCAGTACACTGGTCTGGTGCCACTAACCCACAATACCGTGGCTGCAACCATTCACAACTACCCACAATACTGTGTCAACAACTACCCACAATACCGTGGCTGCAACCATTCACAACTACCCACAATACTGTGTCAACAACCATTCACAACTACCCACAATACTGTGTCAACAACCATTCACAACTACCCACAACACTGTGTCAACAACCATTCACAGCTAATCCACAACACCATGGTAGGAATTATTCACAACTAATCCGTTAAGGGTTTTATATCCATAACTATTTCCTACAATACCTCGTAAGTTAAAAATTATGTCATAAAATGATTAATGAATCCCAATAAGATTATTAGATGCCACAAGGTTACTGAGTCCCACCAGACGCTCTTGTATTCCTCTCTCGTCTTGATAAATGAGACATTTGAGCAGCGGCTACCCAAATAAAGATACCCAAACGTTACACAAACGTCTCATTTATCAACTTATCGGTTTTCTGAAAAATTTCAGCTTACACATTGAGGTCCGTGGTTCGATCCTCGGTTCGGGTGGAAACATTAAGACGTGTTTCCTTAAGATATCTGCTGTCCCTGTTCACCTAGCAGTAAAATAGGTACCTGGGTGTTAGTCAACTGGTGTGGGTCGCATCCTGGGGGCAAAATTGACCCAATTTGCCTGAAATGCTCTGCATAACAAGCGGCTTTTTATATAGTAGTATGTCATTGATGTCAGCTATGGTCTATATAAGTTGTACATATACTTGTAGAAGTGAAGATTATTATTATTATTATTATTATTATTATTATTATTATTATTATTATTATTATTATGCTTATGTTTATTCACACTCGTCCTATATAAACAGCGTGTCCGAAGACGACGTTCCGGTGTGGCGACGGCCGGTGCCTTCCAGGGTTCGTCTTCTGCAACGCTAAGGCCACTTGCAACGACAGCAGCGACGAGGATGAGGCCGCCTGCATCCAGGGGTCTATTACTGCTCCTTACTGCCCCTTCAGGTAGGTCCCTGCATCATGGTTATTTTAGTCAACCCGTATGCCTATTCAGATAGATCCTCGGGGCTGTCACTATCCCGTGACTGGAACAATACACAGATAACCCGCACATAAGAGAAAGGAACTTTATGACGACGTTTCGGTCCGTCTAGGACCATGTCACACTGTGACTAGTATATGGTCAAATCGAACCGAAACGTCGTCATAAAGTTTGTTCTATGTGCGGGTTACTTGTGTTTTGGGTCGTGGTTATATTCTGCTGCCCCTACACGTACTTCTTGATGCCACTACAGTCTCCAGAAGGTTGTTACCGATCTTCGTAATACTTAGGTGTTTTTTGGGACTCTCACAGCGTCTAGAGCCACTGCCATTATCCCCACTTTAAGTATTGTAGTTACAGTACTACAAGCTGAGGCAGCCATCTGCCGAGCCCCTTCAGACAGGACCTGGATCTTTCACAGTATCTAAACATCTATCATGGTTGCTAACTCGACTGGTAGGTCTCATTGTTATCAGTCTCTAAAACGCTATCACGAGTTTTTTGTAGCCTCAGAGTCTAGTGTCATAAGTAGTCTGAGAGATGTTACATTCTTACCTGTCTATCCACGCCTCCCCTGCCTTATTAACACCCATCCTCCCCTTCATTTTCTGATATTAAGGATACGTTAAGGTTCTAGCGCCGTAAATCCTTCCAACAGTTCGAAATGATCAGAGTCCACTCCAAAAAGTTGAGATTTCGCTGTCGTCAATGTCTTGACTTGTGTAAAAAAGTAGGGTGATGTAACTCATTTAAAAAAAACGACGACAAGTTGAAGAATGAGACAAGTGTCTCATTCTTCAAGCAAGTATGGCGTTTCCGCTTGACGAACCCGGGTTTGTGCCTTATTGGACCCGAACTTGAGCCTTGTTCGAGTCCTGGAGGACCCGGGTTCGAGACCACACGAAGTCTTGTTCACATACTGTATCAGGACACTTCTGCAGGTGTGGCAATGGACGGTGTCGTTCGACGGCCATACTGTGCTCGGGGACGGACGGCTGCGGTGACAACACAGACGAGGCCAAGTGTTCCGTCTGCAGTAAGTCTCACAGGGGTTCCTATATTTTTCTAACTTGATTGTTTCCAAAACGCACACACTATTTTCTTTCTTATTTTCCTATTTCTTTTGTCACCTGCTACTGTTAAAGTGTTTACACTGTTCTACATTATGTGTGTAACTCGTACAGCCTTCATTTGCTGAAATCAACTTGATATATTGACGA
This sequence comes from Cherax quadricarinatus, assembly GCF_038502225.1. NCBI lineage: Eukaryota > Metazoa > Arthropoda > Malacostraca > Decapoda > Parastacidae > Cherax > Cherax quadricarinatus. The sequence continues at coordinate 4,117,910 of NC_091352.1, read as the reverse complement.
AATACAGTTCTTAATATTATTAAAATGGTTAGACTTAGGTTATTCCTTTATTTTACCATTTTTATAGTCAATATATTACATTCTATAGCCGTAACTAACACTTGCTTTCCTTATTTTTTTGCTAATATAATCACTGCTCGTTTCATTTCTCCCCAAAATAATTGAGGTATACAATAACTAATTAAAACTGTTTACCCACAGGTTGTCGCAGGCCGAGTTAGCGGCGGTAAAGCATCAGAGATTAACTTTGCCTCCTCACTGTCTCTAGATGTTAATTGTTCATCAGGAAAGAAGATAGTCTCATAAGGCACGATTGTTTTTTTCAGATGATCTGGAGTTATTTGTTACACCCCATTTGTACACAGAGGCTTGTTTCCTGGCAGGGTGTTGTAGGTGTGTTGTGGACGTGTTGTGGACTGTGTACTTGGCTGGTTGTGAGATTTGATCATAACACATTGTTTTGAAGAGACAAGCGGTGCAGAATAAGTTTTGTTGGGGAAACGTTTCGTTCTGTGTGGAGCTTCATTCGGCTTAGTGCGAAACACTGTCCAAATGAATGTTTCCTTTGCATCTTCACTGTCGTCTACACGACCACATCTGGATCTAAGATATTGCTTTGCAGGGTTAAATGTCATGAGTAACCCAAAACATAAAGAATTAGATATATGTGCAACATCTTTATTTGTATATGTTTCGCCATCCAGTGCTTTATCAATACAAGGACATAACGTGAAGACTGTAGATTTATATAAAAAAGTTGAGGTAATCAGTCCGTCAGCCTTGGAGTTGGTGAAGAGCACAGTAGTCTTGAGGACCTTGTATTGATAAAGCCACTGGATGGCGAAACATCTACAAATAAACATACCTAGATGTTGCACATGTCTTAATTATTCATCTTGTCTATATTGTATGCCATTCATGAACAATCCAAAACACCCGCTGGGGAAACCAATCATTCCTACTTGAGTGATGTAAAGTAAGCTGGCGCTACTAAAGAGGGCCCAACACAGCTTGAAAACTAGCTTAATCACGTACGACACATAGGCAATAATAAAAAATAAAAGTGAGAGGAAATTTATGCTTTAGGATTTAAGTAGTTCACATAACGCGAGAAATATGACTGGTGTCCTGCTGTGTTCTAGGACAACTCTGATTGTGTAATCTTTATTACTCTTTACTTATGTTATACAGTATTTGTGCTAATGCATTGAATATGTAGTTTATAAACACACACACCCCTTCAGGCTAAATAATATTGAAGCAGTAACTTAATTAAGACAGAAGATACTGGAGCTAAGCCAGACCTAAGCCAGGTTTGCAAAGCCAACCCACGTGTGTGGTGCCATCACGTGACTGACGCAACTCATTAGACCTACAACCATTGCATTTGTTGACGTTAATTTAGTGAATTTTAAGGGGCATTAATTTATATATACATGTATATATGTATGTATGTATGTATATATATTTATATATATATATATATATATATATATATATATATATATTATATATATTATATATATATATATATTATATATTATATATATAATATATATATATATATATATATATATATATATATATATATATATTTATTATATACACACATGGTAAAGCGCTAAACCCATGTGAGTATTTCAGCGCAAGGAGTGGTTGAGGCTCGATCCTCCGTGCGGAGAGTGCAAGGCAGACACCACCTCATACGGTGCTACTTTGTAAAACTTTGTATGATGTATAGTTGTATTGTGTAGGTAAGCAGTATAGTGTAGTATGGTGGCGAGACATAATTGTAATATCTTAAGTTATCATTGTAGTGTCTTATATCATCATTGTAATGTCTTAAAGTTATCATTGTAGTGTCTTTAAATCATCTTTGTTTTCATTGTTTTATATTCCTTCAACAAATATTCTTAAACATTACATCTGTGGCTCGTTGCTCAATGTTGCCAGGATGCCACCTTGGTCTGACAACACAGACCCAGGATGTCACCTTGGTCTGACAACACAGACCCAGGATGTCACCTTGGTCTGACAACACAGACCCAGGATGCCACCTTGGTCTGACAACACAGACCCAGGATGCCACCTTGGTCTGACAACACAGACCCAGGATGCCACCTTGGTCTGACAACACAGACCCAAGATGCCACCTTGGTCTGAAAACACAGACCCAAGATGCCACCTTGGTCTGAAAACACAGACCCAGGATGTCACCTTGGTCTGACAACACAGACCCAGGATGCCACCTTGGTCTGACAACACAGACCCAGGATGTCACCTTGGTTTGACAACACAGACCCAAGATGCCACCTTGGTCTGACAACACAGACCCAGGATGTCACCTTGGTCTGACAACACAGACCCAGGATGCCACCTTGGTCTGACAACAGACCCAGGATGCCACCTTGGTCTGACAACACAGACCCAAGATGCCACCTTGGTCTGACAACACAGACCCAGGATGTCACCTTGGTCTGACAACACAGACCCAGGATGCCACCTTGGTCTGAAAACACAGACCCAGGATGTCACCTTGGTCTGACAACACAGACCCAGGATGCCACCTTGGTCTGACAACACAGACCCAGGATGTCACCTTGGTTTGACAACACAGACCCAAGATGCCACCTTGGTCTGACAACACAGACCCAGGATGTCACCTTGGTCTGACAACACAGACCCAGGATGCCACCTTGGTCTGACAACACAGACCCAGGATGCCACCTTGGTCTGACAACACAGACCCAAGATGCCACCTTGGTCTGACAACACAGACCCAGGATGTCACCTTGGTTTGACAACACAGACCCAAGATGCCACCTTGGTCTGACAACACAGACCCAGGATGTCACCTTGGTCTGACAACACAGACCCAGGATGCCACCTTGGTCTGACACCACAGACCCAGGTCCAGGAAGCCACCTTGATCTCACACCACACAGACCCAGGTCCAGGAAGCCACCTTGATCTCACACCACACAGACCCAGGTCCAGGAAGCCACCTTGATCTCACACCACAGACCCAGGTCCAGGAAGCCACCTTGGTCTCACACTACAGACCCAGGTCCAGGAAGCCACCTTGGTCTCACAACACAGACCCAGGCTCGATCCAGGGGCAGGTAGAGACACTGGGCATGTTTCCATACGCCTGTTGCTACCAAATTCCACCCACAACAGTCTACTTTTAGCTCAAGATACATGTTTGCTGCTAGATGGCTTGTCCATGCATCTTCCCGGCCGGGGATCGAACCCGGGACCTTGGTTGTGACCCGTAGGCTCTATCACAGAGCCACGAATCATTATCATAAAGGATCACTTAAAGAATGGAGGAGAAAACTGAAATTCAGGTCTTCGTTGTAATTCACTTTATATTGTACAGAAACACAACAATAAATAAATAAATAAATATATATATATATATATATATATATATATATATATATATGGCAACACTGACGACAGTTTAAGTTCAGGTGACACACACTGGTAATTATAATCGAAATATGATCTGCAGTTTATATATGTAGACTGATTTATTGATTGAACACCAGAACATTTACAGGAAAAAACGAGAACATCTCAAGGGAATAACAGAACATATCGAGGCAATAACTAGGCCATTCCAGAAGAAACTTGAACATTTCAGGGAAATAACATGGGGACACGATGCTTACTATTCGTGACAAGAAAGTTACAAATCAGATAGGAACTTTGATGAAACTCTTGACTGCCAGAACAAGGTTCCAGTAACAAGCCATTAGTCTCAAACTTAAGCTTATTCAGGTATACACAGTTACATATAATATACATAGCAGCATATGTGGAGGAACCTAGAATAAAGCAAAAAAAGTCAGTGACTTATTTCCATTGGGGTACTTGAACTTAATACGTTTTTGGTCAAAATCATCTTAGAATCTTCTCCTAGAATCTGCCAAATGCACCTCACGTAAAATGCTATATATAACAGAATACATTTCTATGGTATTCGATATCTGAGCTTCAGTTCTAGCTATAAGCTTAATATCTTCATTATGCATCTCATACCTATCCTGTGGGCGGTAGTCAAAGGATTACAGCGGTACATAATGTGACCAGGGACTGGGCCCCAAAGTTTTGATAGCTGAACAAGTTACATCTTATCTCCCTGATACACCCCGTCAACTAACTACACGAATACCACCTGGTGGTTCACACTTATACTCACTCACCCATTTGACCATAAACAAATATCAATCTCAATCTTAAAATAATGAATCCTAACTAGTCATAAGTTGGCCTGTGATACTCCAATACTGAAACTATGTACTGTGCCAAAACAAAAGCATTCACATTGCTAAACTCACAAACTAGTATTTAGTCACTTAGCCATAATACCAACTTACCTCATAATTTGTAATATTTTAAATTTAAGAATTAATCTAAGTCTGCCCGAAATGCCTAGCCATGCTAGGTGTTCTAGTGGTACACTCTGTAATTATTATTTTACTACATGTAAACCACACAATAACCAAATTCTGTAAACTCAGCATTGTAATCTTATAGAGAATAAACTTTGAATTTGAAAGGTAATGAACTCCAGGTAATGCAAAGATGATTTGCCATTGTATTTCATTCAAAGAAAACCAAGGAGATGACCGAAGGGTAAACTATGATATAACTTCTCGCGCTGAAAAAGTATGATCCAATGTCATTTATGTGCCACCACTAGCGTTTGTCTGCGAGAAAATTGCTATTAGTAAAAACGATAACTGACTTTATTTACAACTGCTGAGTGGCGCGATAGGACACAACAAGGCACGTGAAGACATGAAGGTACGTCAAGACACATGAAGGCACGTCAAGACATGAAGGCACGTCAAGACACATCAAGACAGCATACCAAAACATTTCTGGGGGATGTTTGACTGGGAATACTTATGACACAAAATAGTGGCAAGGATTTGGAGTGCATGGTGGTACAAACACCCGGGGAATGTATGACTGACAACACCAGTATATGACACACTAAGCTTGGTGGTATGAACTTGTGCTGTTGCATGTGATACGAACACTCAGTGTTGTGTGCTGAACACCTGCAGTTCTGACAACATATGTAACATAGTAACCTTGGGAACAGATTTGTTACAGCCCAAGTGTAGATATTTTAAGGAATGGGGAAGAGACATCCATGGGTATGGAGTGAATAACAAAGATGTTAAACTTTAACTTCTCTCGAGACGACAGAAATGGATGGTAGCAGTACCTTAAGGAAATCCAGGAGCCTCAAGAACTCCTGAAACAGTAATAACGCGATGACAAACAAATCACGGAACGGGTGGGGTTTGAAACATGGGTGTCCCGTAGCTTGATTGCTAGAGCACTCAGCTCTCACACTGAGGTCCTGGGGTCGATCCCCGGTACGGGTGGAAACATTAGGACGTGTTTCCTTAAGATACCTGCGGTCCCTCTTCACCTATCACCCCTCAGGGAAGGTTTCCTGATGTTGGTGAGGGGCTCTTGATTTAGGGAATTGAACCTGTGCTCCAGTTCCCCGAATTAAGCCTGAATGCCTTCCACATCCCCCCAGGCGCTGTTAATCTTACGGGTTTAGCGCTTCCCTCTTGATTATAATAATAATAATAATCTTCACCTATCAGTAAAATAGGTACCTGGGTGTTAGTGGACTGGTGTGGGTCGCATCCTGGGACAAAATTGACCTAATTTGCCCGAAAAGCTCTGCATAACAAGGGGTGTGAAAATTTATTATTTGAGCAAATCACCTGCAGGAGGCTTACAGAGCATTACCTGAATTATTACCTGCAAGTAACTTGGGTGAGGTAAGTGAGACTTAAGTCACAGTAGGTCACCGAACTGCAACCCCTCCAATTGCCCACTTCCTCACTACTTTCACAAAAAGCTAGACCTAACATTAAGTTAATAATCATAATAAAACCAGCTACTCTGGTAAAATTACAATTAGGTGTCTTCAAGAAGGCACTGGACAGGCACCCCAAGTCAGTACCTGACCAACCGGGCTGTGGTTCGTACGTCAGCCTGCGTGCGGCCAGCAGAAACAACCTGGTTGAACAGACCCTGATCCACCACGAGGCCTGGTCTCAGACCGAGCCGCGGGGGCGTTGACCCCCAAAAACCCCTCTCCAGGTAAACAGGTGGACTGGATAGTATTAGGCTTGTTTGCTGGTTCCACAAAATATTAATACGATACATATAATCCAATGGTGTTATTAGAAAAGAACTTTGTATTACTACTCACCTTTGAATTGCTGGAAGACAATGTTAATAGATCACACCACAGCACCTATTTAACATCAGGATCCCTGGCCAGCTAGGTGCACTCCCTGGAGTGACGTAATTCTTGCGTTCCCGCAAATTTCCTCCCAATTCTTCAGCAGGAACGTATCAGCAATTTCTAAATTACGAATTGAGGACCGATACACCCCCATTAGGCCTCGGAAAATGCCGAATTCCTGGTGCAAAATTCCGACCAGTGTTCACACTACATCAAACATGGCGTCCCTACTGGCTGTTCTACCCCCCCCCCCCACTCGAAATTTCTCGAAGGGTTCAAACAGCATCATATTTTATTACACAATTATTGTATTATTCATTTATATGTTCTACATTTAGGAAATTATGTAAAAACTTCCATAAAGGGGCTTTCTATATACTAGTACGTCACTGATGTCTGCTAGGCTTGTATACCTTGTACGTTACCCTGTCCGTTTTAACATTCTCCATAAGTTCAAACTCCACCCGTTCCGTGAGTATTTTTAGCCCCTGAAAGATTTATAGAATTAGAATGACAATGGCTGTCGGCTGCCCGAGTGGTATTAAGGTTATATTTCACATATACACCACTAATCAAAAATAATTTAATTCCTAAAATAGGAATTAATGTCAAATTTAAGGACAACGACAACCGTCTACCAATACTTTCTATGGTTGACAGCAAGTTACACACGCTTCAGCAGGATGTTCTAGTTCATCCTTCACTTGATACTAGAATCTTGAAGCGATTTTCTGTATACAGTACATGTGACTGTACCCACCTCTCTCACAGCCACCCACTGGGTGCTCGTGCCCCTTTGTGGGTATATGAATAGACTCACCTATTGGGTACCCCTGTCCCTCTCAGAGTATAAGTACATTCACTTCCCCTACACACTCACCTACTGGGTACCCCTGTCCCTCTCAGAGTATAAGTACATTCACTTCCCCTACACACTCACCTACTGGGTACTCCTGTCCCTCTCAGAGTATAAGTACATTCACTTCCCCTACACACTCACCTACTGGGTACCCCTGCCCCTCTGTGTAACTTGTGAGTGTCGAGGTTATTTTCAATATTTTCCTCCCCTCCTGTGTCTTCCCATTTAAGCCCTGGTTCATATAATTAACAAGGTAGCTGCAGGGGCCTTGGCACTTTTAACATTAACAATTTGGATTTTTAAGCGATACGCGATATTTGAACCGGTGTAATTATGCTGTGTATGTGTGTACTCACCTTTTTGTGGTTGCAGGGGTCGATTCACAGCTCCTGGCCCCGTCTCGTCGCTGGTCGCTACTAGGCCCATTCTCTCCCTGCTCTATGAGCTTCATCATACCTCTTCTTAAAGCTATGTATGGATCCTGCCTCCACTACATCACTCTCCAGATTGTTCCACTTCCTGACAACTCTGACTGAAGAAATGCTTCCTAACATCCCTGTGACTCCTGTGAGTTTTCAACTCCTATTTGTGACCCCTTGTTGCTGTGTCCCATCTCTGCAACATTCTGTCCCTATGTACCTTGTCAATACCTCTCAGTATTTTATATGTCGTTATCATGTCCCCCCCCCTCTATCCATCCTTTTGTGTGTATGTGTGTGAAAACATTCCTGATAGCCTACCATATCGACCAAAGCTCCAGTAATAAAGCACCCAGATATTCTACATATCATTCATCTGAGCCGTGTGTAAATATAACCTCTTCTCCACCAAAATAGAGAATTAAGACAATATCAACCCCTTTTAAAAAATATGGTCGGTGCCGTGGACACTAAAATCCCTAAGTCCAGATAATCGTGTTTACCACGGCCCACCAGCCCGTCATGATGGCCGCCACGCAGGAAGACGACGGACCTGGAGCTGGAGCTTGGCTGATTGGATAGTTATAATTACAGGCGTCACTCTCACAGCAGGTCTCACACAGCTCGTAGTTGATGCCGAAGCCCTTGGGTCGGCAGCTGTCGTAACAGAGGCTGGTACACTCCCTCTTCAACATAATTAGTATCCCGTTCACTTCTGTTCTCTCCACCTGTACAAACACACACATACATTTGTGTTATACCCAAGCTTAGAGCAGGAAGATAAATTTTAATAATAATAATGATAATGATACTAATGTTTGGCAAGACAGATACTGCATGAATGATGGTTAATGTGTTTCATCCTATAATTCACCCAACCTCTGTAGGAGACGTTAAAATTATTATTTTTAGTAGTGGTAGTAGTATATTATTATTATTATTATTATTATATATTTATGTGGTTTATATAATAAAACTTTTCTGTGTAAATTTAAATATTAATCCAGCACTGAAGACGACCCACTGCACAAGCTGGTAGTCACCACTATTACAATATACAGACAATCCACAAATAACCTGCACACAGGAGAATGTAACTTATAACGACATTTCGGTCCGACTTGTACCATTAACTAGTCACAAGTTACCGTCGCCTTAAGTTCCATTTTCTTATGTGCGGTATAATAATAATAATAATAATAATAATAATAATAATAATAATAATAATAATAATAATAATAATAATAATAATAATAATAATAAATTTATTTCTTTTCTGAATTATACAGGAAATGTAGCTTACATGTAATGAAGAATTTAGGCACTAAAGAAAGCCACAAGCATGTGATGGATAGGCTTCAAACCTAGTGAAAGGAAGGTAGGTCCTCACCCTACAGATTGTGTCATTGGGACCACAGTTAACCAGGTAGTTATCGCTGACCCTGTGGTTGTTGTGGCGTCCCAGGCAGGGATGGTCCCACTCGTAATGCCTTTTACGGAAATCGAGTTTACAGGAGTAGCAGATGAGGTTGCCCCCTGGCCTGCACTTGGGTCTCAGACCGTCTTTCTCGGTGTCTGCTACAGCAGGAGCGGGGAGAGGATGTAAAGCTGTCACACCCTGCTGCCCCGCCGTCAGGATGTACTCCGTATGATTCTCCCTCGTCGGTAAAGCCTCCAGCTCCTGGGACTGGCTCAACACTGTCAGTAGGAAGGCAGGTATTAGGTTTGTCAGGAAACAGGATGACAAATGTGTCCTGACGGGTCTCAGTCATATGATGACCCACAGCTAGAGCTGTCAGTGAAAACATTATAGTAACAAAATTTGGCAAAAAAATATGACTAGGAAAATCATTTACAAAGAAAGACATACAGTGTTAATGTGTTGTGTGACATGCCAGTTAAACACCAAGTGTGACACAGTCAATGAGACTGTAAATATGGCTGAGAGTTATCTTGTTATCTCACATAGTATTTATTCTTTTGGAGACTTCGTAAATGCGCTAAAAAATCATTGTAGCCTAGAAGAATAGTAGTCTATAAAAATGATACTGGTGTACTGCTCACTCCAGGGTGTATTGCTCACACCAGGTGTGTTGCTCACACCAGGCGTTGCTCACACCAGGTGTGTTGTTCACACCAGGTGTGTTGTTCACACCAGGTGTGTTGCTCACACCAGGCGTTGCTCACACCAGGTGTTGCTCACACCAGGTATGTGTTCTCACACACACGTCTCACTATCTTTACATCTCCCCAGCTCTCCCTCGCCTCCTTCCCTCGTATATAAACTTTACTGCATATGTAATCGTTTTAGATATGCATTATCTTTTGTGTTCCTGTTGGCACCCTCCCTTCTCTACCCCACTTTGCAACCTCCCCTCTTTGCCTCACTTGGCACCCTCCCCTCATCATCTCTGCAGAAGTCATTCTGTGCAAGAGGTGGGGGGGGGGGGTATCCTGTGAGGCACTGAACTGCATTTAAAGGTTCGAACTAGTGGATGTTCCTTGTCAAGAAAGATCCTTGGTGCTGGTGTAGGGATCTTGAACAGAGAAAGGAAGGCACCCTTCCCTGCACCGCATCAAACCTGATTACTTGCCATATGAGACTCGCCCTCCCATCCCATCACGACTGACACCGTCCCATCCCACCATGGCTGACACCCTCCCATCCCACCATGACTGACACCCTCCCATCCCATCATGACTGACACCGTCCCATCCCACCATGGCTGACACCCTCCCATCCCACCATGACTGACACCCTCCCATCCCATCTTGACACCCTTCCATCCCACCATGACTGACACCCTCCCATCCCACCATGACTGACACCCTCCCATCCCATCTTGACACCCTTCCATCCCACCATGACTGACACCCTCCCATCCCACCATGACTGACACCCTCCCATCCCATCTTGACACTCACCCTTCCATCCCACCAAGACTGACACCCTCCTATCCCACCATGACACTCACCCTCCCATCCCACCATGACACTCACCCTCCCATCCAACCATGACACTCCGTCCCATCCCACCATGACACTCACCCCCCCATCCACCATGACACTCACCCTCCCATCCCACCATGACACTCACCCTCCCATCCCACCATGACACTCACCCTCCCATCCCACCATGACACTCTCCCATCCCACCATGACACCCTCCCATCCCACCATGACACTCACCCTCCCATCCCACCATGACACTCACCCTCCCATCCCACCAGGACACTCCGTCCCATCCCACCATGACACTCACCCTCCCATCCCACCATGACACCCTCCCATCCCACCCCGACACTCACCCTCCCATCCCACCATGACACTCACCCTCCCATCCCACCATGACACTCACCCTCCCATCCCACCATGACACTCACCCTCCCATCCCACCATGACACTCACCCTCCCATCCCACCATGACACTCACCCTCCCATCCCACCATGACACTCACCCTCCCGCACTAAGTACAGTACAGCAATTTACACACTGATAATTACTCTTCTTATCTTTCTCGTCTACGTTATATTTACAGCATTATTGCGAAGTGTTTCTGCATGTCCTTTCTCATGTGTCCTACGTGTCTATTATGATTATTACAAAATAATCTTCTTCTGACATTAATTTCCACAGTTTATAATAAGTGTTTCACACACACACACACACACACACACACACACACACACACACACACACATATTGGAGTATGCGGCACCAGTTTGGAACCCACACCTAGCCAAGCACGTAAAGAAACTAGAGAAAGTGCAAAGGTTTGCAACAAGACTAGTCCCAGAGCTAAGAGGTATGTCCTACGAGGAGAGGTTAAGGGAAATCAACCTGACGACACTGGAGGACAGGAGAGATAGGGGGGACATGATAACGACATACAAAATACTGAGAGGAATTGACAAGGTGGACAAAAACAGGATGTTCCAGAGATTGGACACAGTAACAAGGGGACACAGTTGGAAGCTAAAGACACAGATGAATCACAGGGATGTTAGGAAGTATTTCTTCAGCCACAGAGTAGTCAGTAAGTGGAATAGTTTGGGAAGCGATGTAGTGGAGGCAGGATCCATACATAGCTTTAAGCAGAGGTACGATAAAGCTCACGGCTCAGGGAGAGTGACCTAGTAGCGATCAGTGAAGAGGCGGGGCCAGGAGCTCGGACTCGACCCCCGCAACCTCAACTAGGTGAGTACAACTAGGTGAGTACACACACACGCACACACACACACACACACACACACACACATACACACACAAACACGTCATCCTTCTGTACATATTTTGCAGCTCATTTATGTTCATTCTGTAATATGGAGACCAGTACTGTGCAGCATAATCTAAATTAAACCTTACCGAAGATACATAAATCTAAAGAATATCCTTAGAACTTTTATTATTTACACTTTTTGATATAGTCAAGAAAAGTATTAGCTTTATTGTCAACACTTTTATAATGTTGTCTTGGCTTTACATTTCTGTTAACCAGAACTCCTAAATTATCACATTCAGTTTCATTATAATCATGGTATACAACACACACAAACAGATGAGTAAGCCACATGCGCAAGTTAGTATCTCTATTTCGGAAACGTTTTGCCTAGTCAATAGGCTTCTTTCAATCCATCAGCCTTGATAAAGTAGTTCTGAGGTGACATACTTTTCGGTACTATAGCTCTTTTCTTTTTTCTAGGATTCGAACCATATATTTATCTACATCTGTCACTTCTCTGACCACAACATCAACCCATCCAGGTCACCCCGTAACCTAGTGTCATCAGGAATGATCTGATGACTTATTTTAATGTTATCGGCATATTGACCTATGTCGCTATGCATTCCTCTCATCAGTGTCGTCTAAGTAAACTGTGAACAACAAAGATCCCAACAGTGATTCCTATGACACAACTTAAAACTGCTTTCCTTTCTGATTTTTCACCATTAATGCACACTAGTCTGTCAGCTATGCCTCGACCCACGAGATAATTGCCCTACCTATATAATGTACCGCTACTTTCCTATGTGAATTTCTACCAAAGAACTCACTAACGTCCATATACACAATATCGTGGGAACGGTTAGTAAATTAGTATGGCATGAACACTCCTTTGGAAAAAAAAATCGTGTTGAGATACATTGATCAAATTATATCTTTCAATGTGGCTTCGAATTGCATCCACTATTGTTGATTTCATCAACTTTCCCACAATTGAGGTTAAGCTAACTGGTCTATAATTTGAAGCTAAGGGCCTCTCCCTCACTTTATTAATGGTTTCCGGGAAGGGGGGGTTGTAAATGCTCCAGCTGTCCCGTCTAAGATGGCCAGGCAAGTCAATCTGTCCCTGTTCACCTAGCAAGCAAGCAAGCAAGTACATGGGTGTTAGTCGACTGATGCGGGTCGCATCCTGGGGAACAAGATTGAAGGACTCCAATGAAAATAAGACAATCCTCGATGACGCACCGAGGTGGCTAACCCTCCGGGATTAAAAATCACAACTAAATCTTACTGTTATATTTACTGTACACAGTCCGACACAAACATCGCAGAAGCAAAAAGGGTCAGCAAGCGAACATCTGGAAATGTATCTCCAAATTGTGTCTGTGTGTTGCAAGCAAATAACAGGATATTTACTTGATCAAGCCATGAGCGCAACGTTGATGCAATTATACTAAAATCTTCCATTGTTTCCTGTCTTAGTCTTGTACTGGTAGGCACCACAGCATAGGAGATTGTCCTCTTTCTCAACTAACAAGACACCACAAGAGACCTACAGCGGACTCACCTAGTGACGAGGTCATGAAGCTGGTGAGAATTAGAGGCAGTATTATGGCCGCCATCTTCCTCATATATGTTGTTTGCTACATCAAACGATATCGTTCATTTATTGCTTAGTTGAGTTTGGTGGTAATGTGAGCACAGGTACTACTTAGCGTGTATGGCAACCAACAGACGGAGAACTGAGCCTGTAGCTGCTGCTACTGACCCACGGGCTCACCGATGACCTGTTAAAATAGAGAGATACATGGAAATAAATGGTATAAAATACCGACACAATGGAAAAGTAAACACATAAGTAGTATAATGTGATCCTTTAGTGACAACGTTTCGCCCACACAGTGGATTTTATGAAGTCACAAACAGATCTTGACTTAATAAAGTAGTGTGGGCGAAACGTTGTCAACAGAGGATCACATTATACTGCTTATGTGTTTACTTTTCCAGGGAGATGCATATTAATATATTAATACTTCTAGGAATGCAATAGTAACTCCAGTCCCGTGTATGGAACACTGGCACATATTGTCCGTGTTTCTGCAGTGTGTGGCGGTAAATTGTACCTGCTGAGGGGGGAGAGGTTATTCCATAAAACAAAAATATTTATGTTAATTTTCGGTTACCATTCTTCATAACAAGAGGTTGTGGCACTGAGTCTGTTCGTCCTCTCCAGGTATATGATGTTTCTCATATCAGGTGAAACGTCGCACTTCTAACAGTCCTTCACACTGTTGTACCACAGTCCTATTAACCAAGATCTTGTGTAACAGAGTATAAAAGTGACGTTTGTCCTCCTCTTTCCTCTTTATACATTGAAGACTGTAACTGCCACAGATACACAACTGTTGCCTTCAGGATTAAACACAAAGATTTCTAATGGTGTTTTAAACACATATAATGCACACAGAGTGGTCAGGATGTTGCATTTCTGAGGGTCATAAGAACTGTGTTGTCAGTGCACTTATGGCAAGACAGCCATTGAATGAATGATGGTAAATGAGTTTCTTTTTTTCTGTCACACTACCTCCTTAAGAAACAGCCAGGATATTAAGTAAAAAAAATAATGCACAAGAACAGCTAGTCTTTGTTTCAGGACGTTTTCCTGTGCTTATTTTCCTGACAACTTTTATTTTCCTTCCTTGACTTACCAATATGTCCCTTTATTTATGTTTTGTTTTTTCTTACTGAAGATTTATTTGGTGTATATACAAGTTTTGAGGTAGTGTGTATTTCACTGTTTTGTAGCACAGTACGAGCATATATTCTTGTTGTCTTAGCAATATACTAAAGGGATGTTCATTATAGTTGACGTACTACATCAGTGTTGACGCTACATCAGTGATGAAGTTCGTAGAAGCACTAGCGAGTGTTGTAGGCGAGGCCCGAGTCCCTCCCACCACAGTACTTGTTGTTACACTGATCTCTCACACCTTGTTGCTCCCTTCTCTCCCCTCACCTTCCCTCCCTCTCTTCTCTCACCTCCCCTCCCTCCTCCTCGTCCTCTTGTCTTCTCCCTCCTAGTAAGTAAATTTATTCAGGTATACACAAATACAGTTACATATATTATCATAGCAGCATGTGTGTAGAGAACCAGGATAACCCAAAAAAGTCAGTGACTTATTTCCATTGGGGTCCTGCCGTGTAATCACAATCATTCACCTAATTCTAACATTACTCGGTTTACTAACCTTGTATTGTATATTCCAGTTCATCTTTTAGGACAAAACGATAATGTACTCAGAGATATTTTTATTTTGGTTCGTATTTTGGAACACAAGACGGGGAAAGTGTGATGGCGTGTATGAAACTGAACTCTTCTCCAGGCTGAGGGACTGACCACCTCAAATGCTATTTCTCCAAGGTTGATGGACTGATTACGTCATCTTTATTTCACTACCACACCAGCTCAATCTGTATTTGACTGAAGAAGCCTACTGTGTAGGCCATCCGTATCCACAGTAAAGATACCCAACTGTCGTACATGTGTCTTAATCATTAAGTTCTCGGTATTTTATACTATTTTCAACATACATGAATGATACCCATGCTTACCCACTGTCAGGTCAACCAACCAGTCAGTCAGTCATGCAGACAACCAACCAGTCAGTCAGTCATGCACACAACCAACCAGTCAGTCAGTCATGCACACACCCAATCAGTCAGTCAGAGACCCATGCAGACAACCAACCAGTCATTCAGTCATGCAGACAACCAACCAGTCAGTCAGAGAGTCATGCAGACAACCAACCAGAGTCATGCAGACAACCAACAGACAACCAGTCAGAGAGTTATGCAGACAACCAATCAGTCAGTCAGAGACCCATGCAGACAACCAACCAGTCATTCAGTCATGCAGACAACCAACTAGTCAGTCAGAGAGTCATGCAGACAACCAACCAGTCATTCAGTCATGCAGACAACCAACCAGCCAGTCAGAGAGTCATGCAGACAACCAACCAGTCAGTCATGCAGACAACCAACCAGTCACTCAGTCATGCAGACAACCAACCAGTCAGTCGGTCATGCAGACAGCGGTTGTTACCACGTTCAGCAAACTTAGCTGTAAGGAACTACAGAGGCTAATGTTACTACTGCCACTAGGCGAAGGTGAGAGGCACAGGCAAATATTTACGAGTTTCTTACCAGCAGACTGACTCACTGGCAAGGGTTAGACAAGGCTTCCGTAGCTCAACTGTACTTACCTATGTATGGCTGCAGGGGTCGATTCACAGCTCCTGTGAATCGACCCATGAGCTATCCAAAAATTAAAAACTTTCTTAATAAATCATTATTTTTTTTATTACCGAGAACACCAAACCTATAATTAAACAACGTTTCGCTCAGACTGCCTTCGTATTATCCATATATTTAGGCACTGCGAATAAAGTCACAATACTGTGGTTACATTTGACCATAAACCCACATATAAGGGAGAAACCTCAAGACGTTTCGGTCTTCCTCAGTGGTCCAGGACGGACCGAAACGTCACCATTAGGTTCCTCTTGAACAGTGCCATGTTGGTACCCATCAAGGAGGGTGACCTTGATACTGGAGAAGGGCTCTGAATCCAAGAAACTGGAGCCACTCCGATTCCTTGGATCATAGCTGATTATCTTCAAGGCGCTGCGTGGCCCTTGCAGGTTAAGCGCTTCCCCCATAAATTTAATAATGTGAAAGGCAAGCCTCTTGTTGGAACAACGTATCGCCCTTTGTAGAGCTTTACCAATCTGTGTTTCGCTCTGTGTTGGGCCTCACCGCGTCATGTTTCTCTCCATGTAGGGTTTTATCAAGTTATGATAAAACTACACTGAGCGAAACGTTCTGCCATTAAAAAGGGTGTTCTGTAACCTGTGTGTTTTCAGTGAAACAGGTACCTGGTGTTAGTGGACTTGTGTGGGTCGCATCCTGGGGGCAAAATTGACCTAATTTACCCGAAATGCTCTGCATAACAAGCGGCTTTGTATATAGTAGTATGTCATTGATGTCAACTATGGTCTGTATACCTTGTACATGTACTGGTAGAAATAAAGATTATTATTATTATTATTATTATTATTATTATTATACAGTACCTACAAGTTGATAATTAAGATACACATACGACAGTTAGGTATCTGCTGTATAGGCGAAACGTTTCGGAATAAAGATGCCTAACTGTTGCACATGTTTCTTACCAATATACGTTAATGTCTGAAGAACCATGACTCGTGGCTGCTGGGTAGTGTTGCAGCCATTAGTCAGGTCTAGCGAGTAATGTATCATTTAATATTTCATCAAGAATGTCTCGGTTCATAGCCACCTGCCTGACTACACCAGCTGCCACCAGTCAATAGTCACCTGCCTGACTACACCAGCTGCCACCAGTCAGTAGTCACCTGCCTGACTACACCAGCTGCCACCAGTCAATAGTCACCTGCCTGACTACAACAGCTGCCACCAGTCAATAGTCACCTGCCTGACTACACCAGCTGCCACCAGTCAATAGTCACCTGCCTGACTACACCAGCTGCCACCAGTCAGTAGTCACCTACCTGACTACAACAGCTGCCACCAGTCAATAGTCACCTGCCTGACTACACCAGCTGCCACCAGTCAATAGTCACCTGCCTGACTACACCAGCTGCCACAAGTCACACCATTATACAGATCAATACCACTTTGGCCAGTTTTAAAAATAGGTTAGACAAAGACATGAATAGGCTAGTAAGACCTGTTTAAAATTGACCAGTGGACCTGTTGATCATGGGATAGTGGGACACACACACACACACACACACACACACACACACACACACACACACACACACACACACACACACACACACACACACACACTCGCAGGACCCAAGGATCAGATGAGAATGGTTCGGGTAGGGAGGAGTGGATGGAGGAGCAGTGGAAAAGGATGGAACAAGAGTGGGAGAGAAAATTAGGAGAGCTTTCTGAAAAAATGGAGAAAGAGCTCTCTGTGAAATTGGAAAGGTGGTTGGAGAAGGAGACAAAGAATTGGGAGGCACAAGTCGAAACTGCAGTAGCCAAGATAAGGGTCCTAGAAGTTGAGATAAATAGGCTGGAGCGAGTTACAGGGGCAGTGACCAGAGAAGACACAGCATATGAAGCTGCGAGGCTGAACAGGAAGGAAGGAATTATGAATTATGCTAAGGTCACATCAATCTGCCAAGGAGGACCAAGGAGTGAAAGGGAAGATCAACTGGTTGCAGATGGAGAGGGTGATAGGTCGAATGCTGAGGCACAACAAGGCTATCAAGAGCCACTGGAAAAATCAAGGGAGAAACTGACCACATACAGGCAGGATCCAGAGCCACAGAGGGTGAGGCAATGCGAGGAAGAAAGGGCAAAATCAGTGTTTATCCATGGGCTTCAGGAGAGAGAGGAAAGGACACACACTGAAAGGAAGCAGGAAGAAAGGAAGGAGATTGAGAAAATCATAACAGAAATAGGTGAAGAGAGGGACGAGATTGTAAATTTTCAGAGAATAGGGGGGTACTCGAAGGTGAGAAACCGACCAATCAAGCTGATTCTCAGGACGGAAACAGTGCGGAACAGGATCCTCCAAGAGAAACCACGATTGAAATACTCGGAAGAGTACAAGAGGGTGTTCCTAGACAGAGACAGAACAAAATCAGAACGACAGCAGCTGAGGGAGAGGACAAAAAAGCGAAAGGAGCTAGGAAAAGAGACAAGGAGGGAACCAGCAGAGGTCTGTCAGAGCAGGACAGAACAGCAAGGGCAAGCACACACACAACTACTCTCAGAACCATACAACCTATCACACCATCCCAACACACCCTACAATCCATACCCACAGCCTCCACCCAACACCAAGCTATAGAACCCCACAGTATGCCACCAGGTCTCCCACCCTCACAGGCCCCCCAAACCACAGTGTTGGAAAGGAAACTGAAGGTATGGTACACAAACGCTGATGGAATAACAAATAAGTGGGAGGAGTGGCAAGAAAGAGTCAAAGAAGCATCACCGGACATCATAGCTCTCACAGAAACCAAGCTTACAGGTATGATAACAGATGCCATCTTTCCAACGGGATACCAAATCCTGAGGAAAGACAGAGGGAACAGGGGGGGTGGAGGAGTGGCGTTGCTGATCAAAAATCGCTGGAATTTTGATGAGCTGGAGAGAGAAGATAGCGGAGAAGAAAGTGATTACATAGTGGGAACACTTCACTCTGGAGGTCCCAAGGTGGTAATAGCAGTGATGTATAACCCACCACAGAACAGCAGGAGGCCAAGGCAAGAGTACGACGAGAGCAATAGAGCGATGGTTGACACACTAGCTAGAGTGGCCAGAAGAGCTCATGCATGCAGGGCAAAGCTCCTGATCATGGGTGACTTTAACCACAAGGAGATAGATTGGGAGAACTTGGACCCACATGGGGGCCAAGATACTTGGAGGGCTAAGATGATGGAGGTGGTACTGGAGAACTTCATGTACCAACACGTAAGGGACACTACAAGAGAGAGAGGAGAGGATGAACCAGCAAGGCTGGACTTAGTATTCACCTTCAGTAGTGCAGATATCGAGGACATCACATATGAAAGACCCCTTGGGGCCAGTGACCATGTGGTTGTAAGCTTCGAATACACAGTAGAGCTACAAGTGGAGGGAGAAGCAGGAAGGCCAGGACGAATGAAGCCAAACTACAAGAAAGGGGACTACACAGGAATGAGGAACTACCTGAACGGGGTTCAGTGGGACAGAGAACTGGCAGGGAAACCAGTTAATGAGATGATGGAATATGTAGCAATAAAATGCAAGGAGGCTGAGGAGAGGTTTGTACCCAAGGGTAACAGGAGTAATGAAAAAGCCAGGATGAGCCCATGGTTTACCCAAAGGTGCAGGGAGGCAAAAACCAAGTGTGCTAGGGAATGGAAGAAATATAGAAGGCAAAGGACCCAGGAGAATAAGGAGAACAGTCGTAGAGCCAGAAATGAATATGCACAGATAAGAAGGGAGGCCCAAAGACAATATGAAAATGACATAGCAGCGAAAGCCAAATCTGACCCGAAACTGTTGTACAGCCACATCAGGAGGAAAACAACAGTCAAGGACCAGGTAATCAGGCTAAGGAAGGAAGGAGGAGAGACAACAGGAAATGACCGGGAAGTATGTGAAGAACTCAACAAGAGATTCAAAGAAGTGTTCACAGAGGAGACAGAAGGGACTCCAGAAAGACGGAGAGGTGGGGCACACCACCAAGTGCTGGACACAGTGCACACAACCGAGGAAGAAGTGAAGAGGCTTCTGAGTGAGCTAGATACCTCAAAGGCAATGGGGCCAGATAACATCTCCCCATGGGTATTGAGAGAGGGAGCAGAGGCGCTATGTGTACCCCTAAACAATATTCAATACATCTATCGAAACAGGGAGATTGCCTGAGGCATGGAAGACAGCAAATGTAGTCCCAATCTTTAAAAAAGGAGACAGACATGAAGCATTAAACTACAGACCAGTGTCACTGACATGTATAGTATGCAAAATCATGGAGAAGATTATCAGGAGAAGAGTGGTGGAACACCTAGAAAGGAATGATCTCATCAACAGCAGCCAGCATGGTTTCAGGGACGGGAAATCCTGTGTCACAAACCTACTGGAGTTCTATGACATGGTGACAGCAGTAAGACAAGAGAGAGAGGGGTGGGTGGATTGCATTTTCTTGGACTGCAAGAAGGCGTTTGACACAGTTCCACACAAGAGATTGGTGCAAAAACTGGAGGACCAAGCAGGGATAACAGGGAAGGCACTACAATGGATCAGGGAATACTTGTCAGGAAGACAGCAGCGAGTCATGGTACGTGGCGAGGTGTCAGAGTGGGCACCTGTGACCAGCGGGGTCCCGCAGGGGTCAGTCCTAGGACCAGTGCTGTTTCTGGTATTTGTGAACGACATGACGGAAGGAATAGACTCTGAGGTGTCCCTGTTTGCAGATGACGTGAAGTTGATGAGAAGAATACACTCGATCGAAGACCAGGCAGAACTACAAAGGGATCTGGACAGGCTGCAGAACTGGTCCAGCAATTGGCTCCTGGAGTTCAATCCCACCAAGTGCAAAGTCATGAAGATTGGGGAAGGGCAAAGAAGGCCGCAAACGGAGTACAGTCTAGGGGGTCAGAGACTACAAACCTCACTCAAGGAAAAAGATCTTGGGGTGAGTATAACACCAGGCACATCTCCTGAAGCGCACATCAACCAAATAACTGCTGCAGCATATGGGCGCCTAGCAAACCTCAGAACAGCATTCCGACATCTTAATAAGGAATCGTTCAGGACCCTGTACACCGTATACGTTAGGCCCATATTGGAGTATGCGGCACCAGTTTGGAACCCACACCTAGCCAAGCACGTAAAGAAACTAGAGAAAGTGCAAAGGTTTGCAACAAAACTAGTCCCAGAGCTAAGAGGTATGTCCTACGAGGAGAGGTTAAGGGAAATCAACCTGACGACACTGGAGGACAGGAGAGATAGGGGGGACATGATAACGACATACAAAATACTGAGAGGAATTGACAAGGTGGACAAAAACAGGATGTTCCAGAGATTGGACACAGTAACAAGGGGACACAGTTGGAAGCTAAAGACACAGATGAATCACAGGGATGTTAGGAAGTATTTCTTCAGCCACAGAGTAGTCAGTAAGTGGAATAGTTTGGGAAGCGATGTAGTGGAGGCAGGATCCATACATAGCTTTAAGCAGAGGTACGATAAAGCTCACGGCTCAGGGAGAGTGACCTAGTAGCGATCAGTGAAGAGGCGGGGCCAGGAGCTCGGACTCGACCCCCGCAACCTCAACTAGGTGAGTACAACTAGGTGAGTACACATGCAACAGTTACCGTTAAAAAGAGAGGTAAATGCTAGTGTCAACACCATGGACGCCATGCCTCCCAACCACCCATGGTAATGGATATTGATTTAGGGTAAGTGTGGAAGAAGACAAGGAGAACCAAGGGTTAAGGGAAATTGAAGGCAAGAGGAGAGTTAGAGGAAGAGAACGATAAACGAAGGAGGGAGAGGAAGAAAGGGGGATTAATGAAGTAGGTAAGGGAAGAAAGACGAGTAAAGAAAGGGGATTTAAGGAATAAAGTAGGGAGGAAGAGAAGACAATATCAGGAGAGAGAGAGAGAGAGACTGGAGATTAATGAAGGAGAGGAGGGAAGAAAAATGGGAAAAGAAAGGTTAAAGAAGAAAGTAGGGAGGGAGAGAATACAAAATCCGTAGAGAAAGAAAGGCTGTACCTCTCCCCCCTCCCCTCCCAACACTCAACACTTATTATAAAAGGTCAGAGGAGGTCACGTGGTCAGGTGCTTCACCATTGGTCAGCCACTGAGGCAGTAATGAGAGCGGTACAAACAACCCTCCATTACCGAACAGTAATTAGAAGCTTCGCAATGACCCCTTCTAAAAGCCAAGGGTTACACAAGGCTGCTAGGGATGATGTTTATAATGTAGAGAAGTGTGGTTCATTTGTTAAGAACATAAAGAGTATGGTCCAGTTGTTGAGAACATGGAAGAGTATGGTCCACTTGTTGAGAACATGGAAGAGTGTGGTCCCTTGTTGAGAACATGGAAGAGTGTGGTCCCTTGTTGAGAACATGGAAGAGTGTGGTCCCTTGTTGAGAACATGGAAGAGTGTGGTCCCTTGTTGAGAACATGGAAGAGTGTGGTCCCTTATTGAGAACATGGAAGAGTGTGGTCCCTTGTTGAGAACATGGAAGAGTATGGCCCAGTTGTTGAGAACATGGAAGAGTGTGGTCCAATTGTTGAGAACATGGAAGAGTATGGTCCCTTATTGAGAACATGGAAGAGTATGGTCCACTTGTTGAGAACATGGAAGAGTATGGTCCACTTGTTGAGAACATGGAAGAGTATTGTCCAGTTGTTGAGAACATGGAAGAATATGGTCCAGTTGTTGAGAACATGGAAGAGTGTGGTCCAGTTGTTGAAAACATGGAAGAGTGTGGTCCAATTGTTGAGAACATGGAAGAGTATGGTCCACTTGTTGAGAACATGGAAGAGTATTGTCCAGTTGTTGAGAACATGGAAGAGTATGGTCCAGTTGTTGAGAACATGGAAGAGTGTGGTCCAGTTGTTGAGAACATGGAAGAGTGTGGTCCCTTGTTGAGAACATGGAAGAGTGTGGTCCCTTGTTGAGAACATGGAAGAGTGTGGTCCCTTGTTGAGAACATGGAAGAGTGTGGTCCACTTGTTGAGAACATGGAAGAGTGTGGTCCAATTGTTGAGAACATGGAAGAGTGTGGTCTCTCGTTAGAAACATGGAAGAGTGGTCCACATGGTCCACATGGCTCTTAGTGCAGTCGAGGCGAGTTCTGCTTATAACCAAAAGACCTGGGTTCGATCCTCGGGCGAGTGCTTAGATATACCTGGTGCCCTGATCACCTAGCAGTACAAGGACACCTGACTTGGGAGCTGTAACAGTGTGTTACCCAAACGTGTTTAGTGTTTTCTTATGACAACAATGTTTTCAAGGCAACACTCTCACTGTAATTAAATACGGCAGGAAAACCACCCAATATGTTTCTTCACAGCAGTAGAACTGTCTTTTATGATGGAATATGACAGGAAAACCATCCTGCCTGGTGTGTTAAGTCAACACAGTTGTTGCTCCAGCCTTGTAAAACGGCACATAGAATACAGACGAAGGCAACCACACAATGTGGAGGATCCTGTTATAACCAATTACGACAGTGTGGAGCAATCTGATGTGATAACTAATTATGACAATGTACAAACAATTTGACTTCATTGTACCCTTACCATTTAACATGAAGATTTTAATCGGGTTATTTACCAGAAGGATTAATAACCCAGAATAACTCAATAAAGCCACTATGGTTTATTTCCATTAGGGTACCTAGTGAACAGAAGCAACAGGTGTAAGGCAACATGCCCAACGTTTCCACTCGTCTTGGGATCAAACCCAGGTCCTTCAAATGTGAGCTAAGCACGCTACCACTTGAGCCAGTAGACACCTGTAAACACAAGGTCAAACCTGCCTCTGTTCTGAACATTGTTACCAGGAAGTGACAACACGTTAAAAACGAGTGATACTAGGTTTTAGGTACAGCTGACGTGATGGACACCTACTAATTAAGCTTAATAGGCATGATGGATCTTTTTATCTAGATGGAACGTGTGTTAGGGGCTAAAAATGTGGAAAATATTTTTTGAATTTATTAATACAGTATATGTAAACTAGCATGAATTGTGGTTTTGGTTATTTAGATGGTTGGGGAACATTACCAGGTGAGCCCGTTTGTATATTTATGTAGATCCAGAGGATTTGTAAGGGAATGTGTATAAAGTGTTGTGGAAATGAATTTGTCAGTCAGTACGAGAATAAAGTCGCCCTGGTATCAGTTGTACCAACGAGGCTACACTGATGCAAGCACACACATTTTACAGAACATTTATTAATAGAGTAAATTAGAATTAATAGTATGCAAGTAAAATTGGTCAGATGGGCTTAAATAAACGTCATTTGTTTAAATTGAAGTGATTGTGTGGTTCTCTTGGACTCTGACGGCGGCCTCGAGGATGAGTCGGACTGAACCAGTAAGACAGAATCAACGGAAATCACTATCATGTGTTGATTAGACACTCAGGCCACCTTTACTAATCATCTGTGTGATTAGACAATCAAGGCATGTCTACCTTGTTTAGACATTCAAGACACTTCTAACTCGAACAAGGCTCAAGAGTATGGCTGCAGCTCGCAAGAGAAGTCTCGGAGTCGAGGACCACCAGATGACTCTCCCCCTCATACCTGCAGGGTGTTTCGGGGGACAACGCCCCCGTGACCTGGTCCATGACCTCTCATGGAGAGGCTTTTGTTCCAAAAAAATGAATCTATTCTCCCCTTGGGTCAAATTTTATTGACTTCTATTCCCCATGCTCTGTATGACCCGTACGGATTTAAAGCTTCCGGATGTGAATAATACAGATGACGCCAGGGATACAGTTTACGACGACCGTGGTTGCCATCACCACAAAGACACGAGGTAGTGGTAACTTCTCCAGGTAATTCTCCATATGTATGTTACTGGCCAGTATTGTGTATAGGTTTAGGACTGGAAGGAGTGTGGATTTCAGCGCCTCACTGCACCGAAAGAAATGACTAGCGAAATCGTAATGACAAGATTATATAACACAAAAGGCTCGATACGGCGTTAGCTGTCAGTGGCTCTATAATCCGAAGAAGATACGGTGTTAACTGTTAATGTCCTATAAATCCGAGACCCAAAACAAATCATAGTGTAAATTGTAGGTGGTGTCAAATATTGTGTGTTTTATTAGTCTGGTGAAATAATTGGACACTTAGATCATATAAACTCATGCGATTCGCCATAAGCTTTTTGAGATAAATGAATTTTGAGGGATTAATAACCGAGCACTGGAGGAGACTTTGTCTATAGACTGTTAATGGCGGTGAGTCTTCAAGTGTGTGAAGGAACGTCCTGACGACCCGCTGGCTACCACATACCAGTATATAAGTTAAGTCAGAGTCAAAGATTAATTCCACATGACATACTGTTTATACAGGAAGGGATGACACTTGGATACATGCAGTGCACCCATGGTTATGCTGAGTATTTCCGGCAAGTTATTGCTCGACAGGCTTGAAGGCGACATTTTATTTTTTTCACTCGGAGTTCCGCAAGTAGATTTAAGAGTCAGTAAATCCCACAAGATTATTATTATTATAACTAAGAGCTAAAAAAAATCCCACAAGAGGCTACACTTCGCCCCTTGTAATTATATTTTTTTTAAATGATGAAATGTCCATCTTGTATAGGCCAGTAGGCCTACCGTAGTATTCCTCCTTTCTTTTGTTATCTAATTATAAATTTGCTGAGTACTTTAAATGCTATAATTAAGAACTACTGTACATTTAAAACGCTCATAATTAATATATAACGGCATGATACATATTTTAATATGTTTATTATGTTTATTATGCACCCCATACCCATCCTGTGGGCGGTAGTCAAAAGATTACAGAGGTACCACATCTTTTTTTCTCTACAAACTCGACATTATGGGAAAAAAATTATATAAAATTTTATAAAATTTGCCTGCTGATATTATAATTATCAATGCTAATTACTTACACTTGATTGTTTGCTCTTTAACTCGACTTGTTATAATAACTTGATATTGGATAAATTAGGTAAATTTATTCAGTTATAGGTACACATAAATACATATACATAAAATTATCATACATAGCATATGTGTAGATTACCTACGATAAAAAAAAACGGGGATTTATTTCTATTAGGGTTTTCAAGATTTCCATTAGAATTATGTGTGACTTTCAACAGGGTTCATTCCGGGTTCTTCGGTTGTTTACCTGGAGAGAGTTCCGGGGGTCAACGCCCCCGCGCCCCGGTCTGTGACCAGGCCTCCTGGTGGATCAGAGCCTGATCAACCAGGCTGTTGCTGCTGGCTGCACGCAAACCAACGTACGAGCCACAGCCCGGCTGATCAGGAACTGACCGGCTGATCAGGAACTGACTTTAGGTGCTTGTCCAGTGCCAGCTTGAAGACTGCCAGGGGTCTGTTGGTAATCCCCCTTATGTGTGCTGGGAGGCAATTGAACAGTCTCGGGCCCCTGACACTTATTGTATGGTCTCTTAACGTGCTAGTGACACCCCTGCTTTTCATTGGGGGGATGGTGCATCGTCTGCCAAGTCTTTTGCTTTCGTAGTGAGTGATTTTCGTGTGCAAGTTCGGTACTAGTCCCTCTAGGATTTTCCAGGTGTATATAATCATGTATCTCTCCCTCCTGCGTTCCAGGGAATACAGGTTTAGGAACCTCAAGCGCTCCCAGTAATTGAGGTGTTTTATCTCCGTTATGCGCGCCGTGAAAGTTCTCTGTACATTTTCTAGGTCGGCAATTTCACCTGCCTTGAAAGGTGCTGTTAGTGTGCAGCAATATTCCAGCCTAGATAGAACAAGTGACCTGAAGAGTGTCATCATGGGCTTGGCCTCCCTAGTTTTGAAGGTTCTCATTATCCATCCTGTCATTTTTCTAGCAGATGCGATTGATACAATGTTATGGTCCTTGAAGGTGAGATCCTCCGACATGATCACTCCCAGGTCTTTGACGTTGGTGTTTCGCTCTATTTTGTGGCCAGAATTTGTTTTGTACTCTGATGAAGATTTAATTTCCTCATGTTTACCATATCTGAGTAATTGAAATTTCTCATCGTTGAACTTCATATTGTTTTCTGCAGCCCACTGAAAGATTTGGTTGATGTCCGCCTGGAGCTTTGCAGTGTCTGCAATGGAAGACACTGTCATGCAGATTCGGGTGTCATCTGCAAAGGAAGACACGGAGCTGTGGCTGACATCCTTGTCTATGTCGGATATGAGGATGAGGAACAAGATGGGAGCGAGTACTGTGCCTTGTGGAACAGAGCTTTTCACCGTAGCTGCCTCGGACTTTACTCTGTTGACGACTACTCTCTGTGTTCTGTTAGTGAGGAAATTATAGATCCATCGACCGACTTTTCCTGTTATTCCTTTAGCACGCATTTTGTGCGCTATTACGCCATGGTCACACTTGTCGAAGGCTTTTGCAAAGTCTGTATATATTACATCTGCATTCTTTTTATCTTCTAGTGCATTTAGGACCTTGTCGTAGTGATCCAATAGTTGAGACAGACAGGAGCGACCTGTACTAAACCCATGTTGCCCTGGGTTGTGTAACTGATGGGTTTCTAGATGGGTGGTGATCTTGCTTCTTAGGACCCTTTCAAAGATTTTTATGATATGGGATGTTAGTGCTATTGGTCTGTAGTTCTTTGCTGTTGCTTTACTGCCCCCTTTGTGGAGTGGGGCTATGTCTGTTGTTTTTAGTAACTGTGGGACGACCCCCGTGTCCATGCTCCCTCTCCATAGGATGGAAAAGGCTCGTGATAGGGGCTTCTTGCAGTTCTTGATGAACACAGAGTTCCATGAGTCTGGCCCTTGGGCACAGTGCATGGGCATGTCATTTATCGCCTGTTCGAAGTCATTTGGCGTCAGGATAACATCGGATAGGCTTGTGTTAATCAAATTTTGTGGCTCTCTCATAAAAAATTCATTTTGATCTTCGACTCTCAGTCTGGTTAGCGGCTTGCTAAAAACTGAGTCATATTGGGACTTGAGTAGCTCACTCATTTCCTTGCTGTCATCTGTGTAGGACCCATCTTGTTTAAGTAGGGGCCCAATACTGGACGTTGTTCTCGATTTTGATTTGGCATAGGAGAAGAAATACTTTTGGTTTCTTTCGATTTCATTTATGGCTTTTAGTTCTTCCCGCGATTCCTGACTCCTAAAGGATTCTTTTAGCTTAAGTTCGATGCTTGCTATTTCTCTGACCAGTGTCTCCCTACGCATTTCAGATATATTGACCTCTTTTAGCCGCTCTGTTATTATTTTCCGTCGCCTGTAAAGGGAGCGCCTGTCTCTTTCTATTTTACATCTACTCCTCCTTTTTCTTAGAGGAATAAGCCTTGTGCATACATCGAGTGCCACCGAGTTAATCTGTTCTAGGCATAAGTTGTGGTCTGTGTTGCTTAGTATATCTTCCCAGCTTATATCGGTTAGGACTTAGTTTACTTGGTCCCACTTTATGTTTTAGTTATTGAAGTTGAATTTGGTGAATGCTCCCTCGTGACTAATCTCATTTTGTCGGTCTGGGGCTCCGCGCATACATGTCTGAACCTGAATTATGTTGTGATCTGAGTATATTGTTTTTGATATGGTGACATTTCTTATCAGATCATCATTGTTAGTGAAGATGAGGTCTAATGTATTCTCCAGTCTAGTAGGCTCTATTATTTGCTGGTTTAAATTGAATTTTGTGCAGAGATTTAAAAGCTTGTGTGAGTGTGAGTTTTCATCAGAGCTGCCTCCTGGTGTTATTACTGCAACAATATTATTTGCTATATTCCTCCATTTTAGGTGCCTTAAGTTGAAATCCCCCAGGAGCAAGATGTTTGGTGCAGGAGCTGGAAGATTTTCCAGACATTGGTCAATTTTTAACAGCTGTT
>NC_091352.1:4073958-4083958 GCF_038502225.1 Cherax quadricarinatus | reverse complement strand
CACGGGGTTGTAACCTTAACCTACCAAACCTTCTCCATATACATCCCCAGTCATACATGGGGAAAATCCCCTCCACCGGAGCCACAACCCTTTCCGCCGACATCCTACACAGCCTACTTATTTTTACCTTACCCAGATCCCTAACCATCACCACTGCCCTCAAAATAGTTTCACACTCCCTCAACTCCGTCCCAGAAAACATGCGTTTCAATTTATTGTGTACCTTAACCAACCCCCCCCCACTCACACCCTCCCTCATCACCTCCCTTTTAATAAAGATACATTTGACCCTCCTCTTTAAGTTCATTAAACCCAACCCCCCCTGACGCACAGGTAACATTACTACATCCCTTCTAAGCCAATCACAACCTGAACCCCACAAAAATTTAAAAACCCCTCTAAGTATAGTTGCAATTGTCGTCCCCGTTAAAGGGAACACGGCAGCCACATGCCAAACCTTGCTATACAATAAAACGTTAATTACAATGGCACGCTGCACAAGGGTCAAATGATAAGGCCGCAATGCTCCCAATCGACCCAGTATCCTTTCTACCAACCTGACCGAATTATTAACACGTGCAACCTCAAGATCATCTGCATAGATTAGACCACAAATTTTTAATGACATCACCCGCTTCTTTACGACTGCACTACCCCACTCGACCCGCTCCCCCCAAGTTCCTAACCCCATAACCATGGACTTCTCCGAATTTACCCTCATACCAGTTGCACATGCAAACGTGTCGACCACTCCATCTAAGGCGTTTATGGACATCCCCTCTCTAACCAATACAGTGGTATCATCTACATACCCTATGAGTACAGGCCAAACGCCCCCAGTACCCCCCCCAACCCCTTCACTAACGCCCATATGGCGCTCCACCATTCTATAAAAGGGGTCCTGTATGCATGCAAATAAAAGCTGTGACATAGGACACCCCTGTCGAAGACCTCTGCCCATTACAATCCTCCCCCCTAATCTTCCATTAATCTGTACTCTCACCATTGCCCCTCTATATAACGCCTCTACCCATCCCACTATTTCTTCCCCATAGCCCTGTTTCCTAAGGATAGCTCTCAACGCCTCTCGCTCCACCCTATCATAAGCTCCTTGCCAGTCTAGTGCAACCAAACCCCCCCCCCTTCCCCCCCCCTTTTTCTTCCACGAAATCCCTTAAAAGACCATGTCCCACCCCCATAGACCTACCTGGCAACCCAAACTGGGTTTCCGATACAACCCTCCCTACAACACACTTGAGCCTATTTCCTAAAATTTTTGCAAATAACTTATAATCCGCGCATAACAACGATATTGTTCTATAGTCCCTGAGCGAACGCTGTTCCTTACCCTTCGGTACCAAAACTACTACAGCTGTTGCCTGTCTTTCACCCAACCTTCCCCTTACCTTCATCAAGTTCAGTAACCTCACCAAAAAACCTTTTATTAACTCCCAATGCTGTTGATAAAACTCCGCCGGCAGTCCATCGATTCCCGGTGCTTTGCCCTTTCGCATGGCACTCAAAGCTCTCCATATTTCCCCCTCAGTTATGTCCTCCCCCAAAGCTTCCCTATCACTGTGTCCTAACCTACATGGCACACTTCCACACACCCTCTCTAAATCCCCTAATCCTACCCCTTCCTCCCGCCAATACTTTTCGTACCACGTATCCGCAAACAACCCCATCCCATCCGTAGTGTGGATAACCTGACCCGCCCTATACCCTCCCACCGACTCAAGAACCTCCAAACATGGAATAGCTGTTGCCTGCTGACGTTGTTTTTGTCTGCGCAACACACACGAAGACGGCCTATCTCCCCATAACACCTCCTCCACCCCCGCCATTACTCTCACCGCTTGGAACCGCTCGTCCTGAATTTCCCGCAACCGCTCTTTAAGTATCATAATGTCGTCCATCGGATAGACACCCTCTACTGTCCCTTTTTCATAACAACCCCGTAACCTGTCCTCCAAATAATTAATCAACCCAAATTTTAAAGAATTAATCCTTTTCCCCTCCCTCACATAATAATGCCGAATCCGGTCCTTAGCCACACCATCCCACCACGTCACCACGTCCTCCACACCTTGTACCTCCTCAGTTAATCTCCCCCACAGCTCCGTAAAACCCCCCAACCCCTCCTCATCTTCCAACAGACTCGTATTTAATTTCCAATATCCCCTAGAGATACAAGCTAGAGAATCCCACTCTACTTCTGCGACAACCGCCCTATGATCTGAAAAAGCTAGTTCAATAGTACGGACAGACGTTGACAATACCTTATGAGATATATACAACCTGTCCAACCTAGCTGCGTAACCTCGCCTCACGAAAGTATGCTCCACCTCCCACGCTCCCCCACCTACCACATCCCTCAACTGAACGTCCACCAAAAGATTGCGTAATGCTGTCAACATATGCCCCGCCCCTCGTGGTTCCACATCCGCTCTCCTGATCACACAATTCCAGTCCACATTTCGTCTCTCAGCCCTTGAGTAGAGAGGACGTGTGCTGCTGCTACCCCCTGGTGTTGACTGGGTGCAGTAATATTTTCACAACATGGCGCAGGCTTGTCGCCGGAGAGTCAATACAGTCTGTATTGAATTAACCAGTGGAGCTATCACTGGGCCGTCTATGGAGCTACTTCTACCAGCAATAATTAGAGACACCTACGGCGTAGCTACTGAAGAGATTTGTGGACTTGCCTTGAATGGCACGAAGAGGATATTTCTTAAATTCAATTCGACGAGTATGTATGAGACAGTGGTTAACAAGTTTCAGGAAGTGGCCATACCTGTGAATCATGCTGTCACGGTGAGGATGCATGATGTATCAAGTTACTTCACTTGGGTGAAGATCAGGAATGTGCCATTTGAGGCGGATGCATCTGACATAAGGTTTGCCATGAGTAAATATGGGACGGTACACACGGTTACTGTCGGAAGATGGTCAGCTGGTACGTATATGGGAATACCTGAGGGTACGTACTCTGCAAAGATGACGATACGACATCCTATACCGTCGTATGTGGTGATGGAAGAATTCAGAACTCAGGTATTTGTGACATACGCAGGGCAACGACGCACTTGTCGTTTGTGTGGGTCGTATGAACACCTGGCAGCGCAATGTGGTAGAGGACGTGGAGACAACGACCTGCAACAACGAAGAAACGTAGAGGTGAGGAGAGTGGAGCAAGAACAGCCTTTTTCGACACTGACTCCGCAGAGTGCGTCATGGAGTGAGGAGGTTGAGAAGGCAGAGAAGATGGCAGGTGCTACGAGTGGGGGGGACTCCCCTTCCTTGGACGTGGTTCAGGCATTGGAGGAGATCATCGCAGAAGTGAATGATAGCAAGGAGGAAGCATTGACGACGCTTGTGGATATTTCGGGCACGGGGCCGTATCAGGAAGAAGGCACGATCCTGGATCTTGGGACTATTATGGAGGACGGAGGGGCGAAGGTAGTTCGTCCTAAGGTGTGTGACAAGGCTGTCTTGTCGGTGAATACTGTGGAGGTTGAGGTTCATCGTGGTGATGAGCTTGATGACGAGATGCAGGTCGACGGTACGACGCGAAAGCGCGCAGCAGTGCTTTATGATTCAGATGAAGTGCTTACGCCCGCACAACGTTCAGGGAAGAAAACATGGGCGGATGTCACGCAGAGGGGTTCAAAAGACACTCAGGGACAGGGATCGAGTAAGAGTGCACAAAAAGGGGGGGGGAGGGATAAGAGTGCAATGAGGCGATCAGGTGACAAAAAGGTTGTGTCAAGAGGGAAACCACCTTTGTCGGTTTTAAGTGCTTGACATTGAACATCAATGGTTTGAGGTCGCAGAGAAAGTGTGAGTGGTTTAGGGAGTTTTTGGAGCGTCATGGTGTTGACGTTGTGTTCTTGCAGGAGCATAATTATAGACATGGTTATGAGTTGAAGGTGGAGGGATATAAGGTGTATGTTGAACATGCGGTCAGATTGAAAGGCGGTGTGGCTATATTGGTAAAGGAAACTAGCCCGTTGGTTGTCAGGCATTGTGAAGGGGGGGAGGGGAGGGTGATACGTGTGGATGGATTATGGGGTCAGGTACAGATGACGTTGGTGTGTGTGTATGGACCGGCAGAGGGAGACGTACGCGTTAAGAATAAATTTGTGAGGGACGTGTTGGTTTACTACTTGCGTGGATTGCCAGGGGTAGCCGTGATAGGAGGTGATTGGAACTGTGTGATAAGGCGTAAGGATGTGGAGCCGAGGGGGGCGGGGCATTGTATGGGAACATTGGGAGAATTGTTATCAGGGGTGGGTTTAATCGATATCTGTGGGGGGGGGAGGTAGAGCATACATTTATTAGGCGTGGGTATGCTGCTAGGCTCGATCGTTTGTACGTCCCCAGAAGGGTAGTAATACATAGGGTGAGGGTGTTGGATGTGGTATTTTCTGATCATAGGGGTGTTATGGTGGATTTGGGTTGGGAGGGGTTGCCACGAAGGGGTAGGGGGTATTGGAAGTTAAATGTAAAGTTGCTGCATGAAGAAGAATATAGACAGTCATTTAAACAGTTTTGGGAGGGGTTGGAGGCAGAAGCGCCTGGGAATGGTGATCTGGTTAGATGGTGGGACTCGGTGGCGAAATCAGGTATTAAGGATTTTTATGTACGTAATGGGAGGGAATATAATAGGTTAAAGTATGGGTTTCAATCTTATCTTGAGGGGCAGTTGAGGGCTTGCTACGAACGAGGGAGGGTTAGTTACCCGGTGGGAGATATTGAGGGATTAAAGGAGAGCATTAGGGATTTGCAAAATGAAAGATTTGATGGTGCACGCGTTTTGGCGGGGTTGGAGGAGGTGTTATGGGGTGATAGGCCATCGGCGTGTGTATTGAGAGGACAGCGTAAGAGGAGAGCGGCGACGGAGATGATGGGATTAACTGTTCATGTGGGGATGGGAGGGTATAGGGAAGGGCAGGTATTGATTTCGACTGAAGGTATGAGTGGATATCTTGATGTATGGTTTAGGTCATATGCACAACATGTGGGTATACGAGATGATGCTTTAAGGGAAATGGGTGGTTATGTGCAATGCGAGCTTGATGGTAGAGATAGGGAGACTTTGGAAGGACAGATTACGGAAGGGGAAATTTGGCAAGCTATAGCAGGTGCAAGTTTAGGTAAGGCACCGGGTGTAGACGGGTTGCCTAATGATTTTTATGTTAAGAATTGGGAAGTATTGAGGAGATTTTTAGTCAGATTGTTCAATGTAATGAAGGAAGATGGGGCAATGGGTGAGCAGCAAAGGACTGCTGTTGTTGTATTAGTGCCGAAGGGTGGACAGACAACGGTAGAAGATTACCGTGCAATATCGCTTATGTGCGGTGATTATAAGTTATTTGCAAGGGTTTTAGGGAACAGAATCAAACAGGTTTTAGGTAAAGTAATTGATAGAGGACAATATGGCATACCGGGTAGATCAATGTATGAAGGGCATGGAGTTATTAGGAGTTTTATAGAGCATAGGGGGGAGGGGGGAGGGGGTGTTTTGGCTCTGGATTGGAGAGCTGCTTATGATAGCGTAGAAAGGGATGCATTATGGAGTTTTATGCGTTGGTTGGGTTTCGGGAGGGAAATTGTTTCTTGGGCAAAAACTTTGTATCTGGGTGCAGTTATGAGAATTCAGGTTAATGGACGACTAGGTGATAGCATACAGATGGGAAGGGGTTTGCGACAGGGATGTCCTCTGTCGCAAATTTTGTTTGCATGTCTTCAGGAACCCTTTTATAGGGCAGTTAGGTGGAGTATGGCGAGAGCGAGGGTTGGTTTTGCACGAGAAGGGGAAGCGAGTATAGTGGGTTACGTGGATGATACGACTGTCTTGGTGAGGGATGTGAGGGATTTACATAAGGTAGGAAGGGTGATAGACGTTTTTGGTGAGGCTACGGGGATGAAAATTAATGTAGTAAAGTCCAAGTATTTGGATCTAGGGGATAGTGTACATAATGGTGAGACTGTTGAGGGTGGGTGGCGTGTGGTAGATCAGTTGTTGATATGTGGGATAGTGTATATGCGGAATGATAGGGATGCACAAGAGGCAAATTCGAGACGCACCGTGGATGGAGTTTTGAAAAGATTGGGAGGTTTGAGGGCAGAGCAATTAACGTTGCATCAAAGGGTTATAGTCACGAATGTCCTGTTGTATAGCAAGTTATGGCACGTGGTGGCAATATATCCGTTACGACGGTGTGAGGTGCAACGGTTGCAACTGCGAGTATTCAGATTTATATGGGGATCGGGTTGTGACTGGCTAAGTAGAGGGGTGGTGTCGCTTCCCGTTAGCCAGGGGGGGCTGGGGCTTATACCTCTTGAGAAACGTATGTTGAGTGTGTTTCTGAAAAGGGGGTTTGTGAGGGAGGGGGTGAGCGGGGGGGGCCTTGAAAGACTGCGCATGGATATGCAACGGTGGTGGAAGGGTAGGGATTTAATGTTTGGGGAGGCTATGTTGCGAATTTTACTGACGGTAAGGGATCCCAAACAGCTTAAATTGAAGGTTCTTGAGAGGGTGGGGGGTGGGTCTGTGGTGGCGGCAGTTGAGGGGGCATACCCTATGTATGCATGGGGTTCTGTATGGAAATGTCTTCAACAACTACGTGTAAAACCAAGTGTCAGGGAGGTTATGTTTAGGTTTTTACATGGGATTTTGCCGTCTGGGGTTGTGTTATTTAATAGGAGATTAAGGGAGGGTGGGGAGTGCAAAGCGTGTGGATGTCCGGAAACCATATTTCACGCTGTGTACTTTTGTATTTGTTTAGAAGATGTGAGGGTCTGGCTAAGTAGGGTAGTTAGGTTAGTGGGTGGGGAAGGGTTACAGGTGTTGCGGGTGTTAAGTTTAGATATAGGTGGGTGGAGTCAGCAGGTGGTGAATGCGGTTGCGTATGTGGTCACTGATTTTATATATATATCTTGGGCAATGAGGGAGGTGGGAGTCGAGGAAAGGATAAGAGTGTTAGGGGCCACGATGTATAGAACAAAGTGCCGCAATAGGGATCTTTATGGGGGAAGATGGGAGACAGCATTTACTGAAGGTTATCGTAGATTCAGGTTGAAGGATTTAAGAGATTTAAGTGTCAAGTAAGGGGTTGCGGCGGGCTAGTTTTCTTGAGTATGGACATGTGTATGGATGTTAGCGTGTGTGGTATGTTTGGTAATATAATAAATAAGCTTCTTTTGTGATTTGAGTTTGGTCGGGGTAGTTGTGTAAGATATGTTTTTCACATTGTTTTTCAGAAGGTATTGCATATAATATGTAAGTAGTGTTGTTGCACTACATTGTGTGTAAGTGTGAGAGGGTACATCTCACAGTATTTGTGTGTTTGAAGGTTTGAGGTGACACAAGGCATGATCTAAGTATGTTTGGTTTTTCTTTTTGTCCTCAAATGTGTTATACAAAGATAATTCTGTGGTGTATGTGATGTGTAGGTTTATAGGTATTCAACATGCTTGTTGTATGTTCCCTTTTCGATACTTTGTTTTAATTGTCATTTCAATGTACTTTGTATAGTATTATACAATGGTATTGTTCTTTGCCATATGAAGTGGTTTTTTTTTTTTTTTTTTAGGTTATGTTATGTTCTAGGTTTTTGTATGTCAAGATGTACTTATAGACTGTCAGCACCCTGATATAGGTTTTTCATGCTATGTTCTTAACGTAAGTTTTGGCTGTATGGTATACAGATATATCTAGCCAGTTTATAGACGCATTCCTTTTGTGTCTGAAATTTTTGTATACGGGTTTATTGTAACTGTAATGAGTCGGTTTTAAGCTGTTTTCTTTGTATGTTTATTTGTATTTTGGTATATGGGATAAGTATGTAGATGTCCTAGTAGGATTATGATGTTAGAGATCCATACTGTTTCCTTTTATTTTTATTTTTATGTATACTGTATTGGTTATAAATAAAATATAAAAAAAAAAAAAAAAAAATGTCCGTAAACTGCACTTTAGCACTGTTGTTATAAAGCTTGAACTTCATAGTGGCAACATTAATATTAATATTTATAACTTGTAGGTGTATATTTCTCTACTTATAGAGGTGTACAAGTGTTTAGGATTGTAATGTTCACATTTTGTTAATAGGTTGTAATTTAATGTTTTGTGATTTTGGTGTTCATGTACCACCAATGTTTGTAAATACTTAAGTAATAAGTTACTGACGAGTTCAGGATATGTTCAGAAATTTAAGTTGAATTAATATTATGATTCTTCAGATTGGTGAATGTGGGTATAATTTTAATGTGTGTGGGGTGGGGGAGAAACGTCAGCTGTGTCAGCAAAGGCAATAGTAATATTTTGTATAATGCCGGAATTTTGAATGATATGTTGCGAGTTGTATTTTTGGGTGTCATACTGCATTATGTATGGTGTTTATTTTCTGTATTGGGGCTGTGATACTTTGGTTTTATTGTTCATAATCAGTATCAGGTTCATTTTATTATATTTTTATACCTCCTTGTAATTGTTCAATGTTTTAAATAAAATATAAAAAAAAAAATTCCAGTCCCCACCTACGATGGCCACTTCAGGTAAACCACGGAAAGCAAAAACTAGATCATCACACACAAAATCCCTCTTGACTTTCATATCATTTTCAGCTGGTGCATACACACTTACAAAGGTTACCCTCTGCCCCATCCACCACCCATCTACACGCAACACCCTCCCCCCCCCCACCCCCTTCACGTCTTTGCAACACAAACGGGCTCGCCTCCTTTATCAATAAACCCACACCACCTTTCAAACGTGCCGATGGCAGAGTCAACACCGTATACCCGTCCACCTCGAGCACTCTACCCTCCCTGAAATTATGCTCCTGTAGAAAGACTACGTCCACTCTGTATCGACGTAAGAGCATACGAAAGCATTCCCTCTTCACACCAGTACACAGTCCATTCACATTCACAGTCATGCACTTAAGGCCTTTCTAAAGCTTCCAACCCTTTCTCCTCTCACCCTTCCCAGGGCCTCTTGCCCCAGGGTCAACATGTGGTTTGTCACCATCCACCCCCCATCCCTCTTCGATGCCTCTTATCCTGGCTGTCACGAGAATATACATCCTTCCTCCCAGACCTCTGCGCGGGCGTCAGGACATCATCTGAGTCTGACGCAGCCGCCCTCTTCCTCGTAACACTCTCTACCGCCATACTGTCTACCGAAGATTCCTCACAGTGAACATCAACCTCTACTGTGACCTGTCGCACAGAGCTTGGTGACTCCTCTCTGTGCCTGCAGTTGTCCTCCTTCCTTCCCGTGCCTGTCCCGCCACACTCTCCTGTCAACTCAGGCACCATTTCACGGACCAAGCCATTATCCTCGCCCGAAGAAGGTAAAGTTTTCAATACCTCGTCGAGCTCCTTGCGCTGTATAGTCCTTGTGGCTTAGCGCTTCTTTTTGATTATAATAAATAATAATAAATCGTCGAGCTCCTCCTCCAGCTCTTGCACCTCCTGCTGAATGAGCACTTCCTCCCCCGTCACCGGCAAAGTGGCCATTTTCGGCTCCACACAACTCGTGCCCCGCTCAACATGCACCACAAGAGACTCTTCCACAATTTCACTCCACAGACGGCCATCTCCTCGGTTTCCTTTGGAATGCTCCTCTACGACATCCACACCTGTAACTGGTGCACCACCTGTTTGCGCCGGCGCCCTCCACTGCCTCCCACACGTCGCCGCCATATGGTCATACTCTCCACACAACCTGCATGTCCGTCGCTGCCCAGCATACGCCACTAGAATTTGGGTCCTAAACTCCGGCATCACGACATATGACGGGATCGGGTGCCTCAGTGTCATTTTGAGGGAGAATGTACCCTCCGGACGTCCCACGTACGCACCTGCCGCCCACTTGCCTTGGGTTGCCAGATGCACGGTACCATAAGCTGCAAACACCTTCCGTAAGTCCTCCTCGTCAGCCTCGAAGGGGACATTGCGCAACTTCACCCACGTATAGTGGCGAGAAACG